>NW_022748975.1:6166-9330 GCF_011630105.1 Anneissia japonica | reverse complement strand
CGATCGTAGCGTCCAACTCTTTCATCCTCTTCACGTTTCTTTCAATCTCTTCTTTGTAGGCCGTCATTTGATCGTCAATATCACTTCCGTTCCGTTTCGTTTTCTCTTCCAGGGTGTCGATTTCGTTCCGCAAGTCGATAGCCGTGCGATCTTTATCGGAAAGCTGCTTTTTCCATCCTCCTACTCTCCTTCTTGTTCTCATCCTTCAGGGCGGGTAATTTTTCGACATCCTTGATCAGCGAAGGCTCCTTTCGAGTGGCCTCGGCCAGCTTTTCCTTAAGATCGGCAATCTCAGTTCGGAGAATGTCGGTCCTGTCGGAGTGATCGGCCTTGGCCGTTTCAAGATCTGATATCGCCTTCGCCTTGTCGGACTCGACGGAAGAACGAAACTCGCGAAGGTTCGCTTCGTGATTCTTCTCTGTTACGTCCAACCACTCCTTCAGACTCTCGACCTCCCTCTCGCTCTCTTCCAACTTCTTCGCCGACCTTCGTTCCCTGTCTTTGGCAGTCTCCAATTCGCGAGTCGCCAATCGCAGATCCTCTTTGATCTTTTCGAGAATTGCCGAACGTCGGGCGTCGCCGTCGCTGCGTTCCTTGGAAGCCGTTGCCACCTTTTCCCTTTCGGCACGAAGTTCGTCTCTGAGGGAGGCGATCTCCTTGTTCGCGTTTGCAGTCGAGCGACCTTTTTCATTCAACCGTTCCTTCAGACTCTCCACCTGCTTCTCGGTCTCTTCCAGCTTCGTCGCCGACCGTCGTTGGAGGTCCTTTGCAGCCGCCGCTTCCCGGTTCGCCAGTCGCAATTCGTCTTTTATCTTCTCGAGCGTCACTGAACTTCGGGCGTCGTCGTCGCTGCGTTCCTTCACGGCTGTTGCCACCTTGTCCTTTTCGGCACGAAGTTCGTCTCTGAGAATGGCGATTTCCTTCTTCAGGTTGGACGTCGCTCAATCTTTGTCCGAAATCAGTCTGTCTCTGTCGCCGAGCGTCCGTTTCGACGCGCGAAGTTCGTCGTCAATACTTTCGATTCTCCTGGCGTTCGCTTCCACCTCCTCCTTCAGGTTCCTGTTCTCTCGAAGAACCTCCGAATGACGCGTTTGGTCCTTTTTCAGGTCCTCGATCGCACTCTTCAATCGCATAACCGTCTTCCGTTCCTCCTCCAGACCGGATTGCGCTCGCCGCTACTCCTCCTTCTCTCCGATGCTCACTTCCATTTCGTACAACGACTCTTCGGGTTGCCGTCTTAACAGTTCTCGCTGCAATTCGACGTTCTTGTCGGCCATTGATTGCGCGTGCTCGTCTGCCTTTTTCGCGGCCGCCTCAACAATCCGTCTGCTTTTCACTTCCTCGTTGTATCGCTTGCAAGCCGTTTTCAGGTTTTCTTCCAAGACGTCCACCCGCTTTTCGTACATGGACATCGCGGTCTTGACGAGCGTCGACTCTTTCTTCAGCGCACTGATTTTGTCGTCTTTTTCTTCCAACTCCTCTTCCAAGTCGGCGTGCGATCTCTCTCGGTCTTTCAGTTTGCGGACAGCTTCCTGAAGCTTTTGCTGCAGCTCGCTGCCGCTCTCTTCCTGTGGCGGCTGCTTCGACTTTCTCCTCGCGGCTTTCAGATCCGATTCCAAGCGAACCGGTTCGTAATCGTTCAGGTAGAACTCCTTGCCGGTAAACGAACATCTTCTGACGTTGTGGTCAAAATGTTGGATCGCGCAAAGTCGTTCGTCGGCCGCGCAGACGTGGACCCGGAGAGACTTTTCGCATACGAAGTGGGTACCGTCCTGCAGCGGTTCCGCGAATCTGCACGCATTCGGCACGCATTCGTGAAGTTCGTCGACGTGGTAGATGTTGTACCCTTTCGCTGTCACGTACGCGTTGAGCGCTGCCGCAGCCATCTTCGTATATTTTGTCCTCTAAATGCCTCTTTTTTTATATGTTTCAGGCTTCCAGAGGAACCGGCTGCGACCTCGGATGGATGGACGAATACCCTTGGATGAAGCAAGCGGCGATGATATCCACCTTGCCCGTGTTTCAACCTAAGAACGTGTCGGTTCTGCTCACGTCGTCGATGACCTCCAGCGAACACTGGTCCCAGGAACTGGTGACGATCAAACACGAGGGACGACCTCTCGTAAAGTACATCACGCAATCGTACCTGTGCGGCGCCTGCTTCGAGAGAGGCGTCCGCAAGGTGTGTCCCCACCGGAGGCACCTGGTGCCGGAACACATAGAGGTAGCGAGGGGAACGTGGTGCAGCAGATGATGAATCTGATAGCGAGCGGAAGCTACGAGCTGGAATGCATGGGCATTCCCGTCTGCTCGCCTTCGTCGCTCGCCGAACGTCTTTTCTCCGGAAGGTTGCTCTCCCGGCCGAAGAACGGAGGTCCGGCAGGAGATCCGGATTCGCATCCGGTCTGCTGATCGCCGTGGATCCCACGCCGTCGGACGTGTCCGGCATAGGTCTGGTCGCGGGGGCGATGACGTCCGACGGCAATCTCAGACAGGTGAGTCTCACGGGCGGTATCTTGCAAGCCCTGCTTCTCTTCTCCGTTATCCTTCTCAGCGCGTACCTCGCGTGGTTTCGCGGACCTCGGCAGATCGCGGTGCCCCGATCGCCGGCGTCCGCGTTCGACACCCGCGTCTGAAGAACGGACACGGCCACGGCCATCGGCGAACCTCCGATCGAGTTCCACAGCGGCTGATCGTAGCTGTTGGTAAGCAGCTGGTTCGCGAGGTTCTTCGCGCTATCTATTATCCAGTGTCTTTCCTCCGGTTCCGAATTCCTGTACTCGGTTTCCACGCCGGGCACGTACACGAGGTTGGCAAGCTCGAACGACATGAGCACCGTCTTTTCCAGGTTTGCGATCTCCCCGAGTCGACCGATCTCAGGCGAGGTGGCGGCCCCGACGGCGGTCAGGGTGTGAATCAGAACCGATCTGCTCGCTCTGAATTCCGTCATGTCCTCCACAGTTGCGTTCGCGTCCATAACGTTTTCTCTGCCGCAGGTTCTCGTAACGAGCTCGCCGTGCGACAAACCCGATGCGTTTATCTCGGCCGTTATCGCCTTGGCGTCGGTCTCCCTCTTCCATCGGACGAAGAGGTCCTGTCTCTTATACACATCTAGATGTGTATAAGAGACAGGCGTCGAAGAGCTCGTCGGCGGCGCCGGAATC
>NW_022748975.1:5776-6161 GCF_011630105.1 Anneissia japonica | reverse complement strand
GAACACGATCCGTCCAGCGTTGTCTTGAAGGTTTGCACGGACGGAGTTTCGAATGCGCACTCTCGGACGTCGTCGCGAACGCGATCTTCTTCGTCGTCTTGCAGTTCGTCGCTGGGCACTCCGGACTTGTCGAATATCCCGTTGAAGGAGATCTTCTTGTTAGCGGATTTCGGTTTGTGAACGTGTACGGCCATTCCCGTAGTCGCGGCGAGCCCCTCCAGTTTCGTGAGATCGATCTCGGTCCTGCCGTCCCTGACCAACGTTCCTCCGAACATGTCGTCGTCTATCATGACCGGTTCGACGCTCCGACAGTGCAAACCCGGAGGTAACGAAGCGACGAACGATCTCCACGCGTCCATCAAGAATCTTTAGCTGCCCTGATAGG
>NW_022748975.1:2966-5686 GCF_011630105.1 Anneissia japonica | reverse complement strand
GCGTACGTCTTGCCCCGGTGTTGGAAAACTATGGATAGTAGTGTGAAAAGGATCACCGCGGACAGCGAAACGTTCATCTCGGACGTGCACACGTTAAGCGAACGCGACGCTAATGTTCCTCGACTCGAGGAAGTACGTTCGCCACGTGGCGAACAGGCGCGACGCTTGCATGCGTAGGGTGAACGAGGAATTCAAGAATGCCGAACTCTATCTCCTGGACGAGGAGCAATGTCGACGAGTCAGGAAGACCTTCGACGAACTACCGATGTGCATGTGCATCCTGACGAGATTGAGAAAGGTGATATCGGTGCGAGCCATGTTCGAGCACGGTATGCGCTCGAACGTGGGCACCGTCGTGCACGGAGAGTCGACTGTGGAGATGCCCTGGCCGTCGGAGGACGTGGTCGCTGCGTTCTGCGAACGATACAAAGCGCACCTCGACCGGTTCGTCCACGACGTCATTAGATCAGTGTGGATATACGGGTTCGTCGCGACTACGTGTCGCGACGGAATCCCGGTCGCGGTGGACTTGGACGAATGTCTGGTGTTCAGAAATCGGGAAGGCGTCCTCCACGTCAGGTCCGTCATTACCGAGGAAGCGCTCGCCGTCACGATCGTACATAGTCCGAGCGTCGACGGTCGACTTCGAAGCGCCGTGTCCTACCTGGCCGTCTGTCACGAGAACGTCAGGGCGCTTACCGACTACAACCTGGCCGCAGTCCGAAACTCTGCCGTGAACTTCATCGTGACCGGTCCCAGGGACGAGCGAAAGACTCCGGATGCCGACTACGAAGAGGACGAAGATCGCGTGACGGGTGCGGCTGTCGAAAATCTCGTCCACGCGAGAACGATCGGAGTTCCGCGAGCAGCTTCCCTACTGAGTGACGCGCGAAAGGCCGCCGCCGTGGACAAGGAACAGAAGCTTCTCGCCGACCTTGCGCGGTGCCGACGGGAGAAGGAGAATCTGAGGAGCAGCTTGGCAGCTCGGAGGCACGGAGGGATGTACGGTCTTCCCGACGTCGCCACGGAGGACGTGGGAGACGAGAGGAGCATGCTGGCGTGCGAGTTTAACGCGAAGTCTTACTCCGGAGTCGAACAGGCGACCCACGCGCTCGACGTACTCGTCAGGAACGTTCTGCTCGGTTCCGTCCCCGCCGACGTCGCAAACACGCATTCGGCGACTTCCTCGACCGCGATATCGGCCAAGACTCTACACCAAGTCGTGGACGCGTGTTCGAAATCCTGGCAGGAATTCCTGACGACCGTGGTACTCGCGCAGTGGACGAAGGAGATCGGCATACCGTTGAAACCCTGGGTCAAGAGAAGAATTCAAGATCTGGAGACGATGATGCCGCTGCTGTCTTGCATGACGTTCGCGTGCGGTAGGCACCTTCTCGCCGAGATGCTGGACGGCAGCCTCAACCGCCGCTGTCCTTCTCGAACGACGTCGACCGGAACAGTTCGTCGTTTACGGCGCCGGCTGCCTCTGTTCGTCTCCACCGGCGCCGGTTTCTGAGACAGACTCAGTCCGCCGGGATCGAATCCTGTAAGAAAATTTTCTTTTTTGAAAGTTGAAATTGGAAAAAAAAAATAGAAACTGGACCACGACCGACTCTTTTCTTCGGGTCCGACACCGGCTGCAACGACGGACGCCAACCGCATCGACCTACTTCGTTCGTCGCGACCGACGCCGGTTAGAAAATATTTTAAATGTTGAACTTTAAAAAAAAAGAATTTGAGAAGCTCGACTTTCGTCGACCTTCGCGAATGACGCCGGCTGGCACGGCCGACGCAGTCAGTCGCGAACGAATTCGGTCGGCATGATGTTCGGAGATTTTCGACTTTTCTGGACTTAAACAAATTTTGAAGAGTCTGAACTTTGAAAAAGTTTAGGAAATTACACCGTCGTGTACCTGAATTGCAGAAGGACGTCGCAAACAAATCAAAGGTGCGAATCAAAGACGTCCTGGACGCGTCCGCGATCCTCAGACGGACTTCGAGTGCACGGACGCCTCCTCGGATCTCCTACCGACGTCGAGTAGGTGGACGCGTCCGCGATTCTCAGAAGGACTTCGAGTACACAAAAGCGTCCGCGATTCTCAGACGGACTCGAGTACACGGACGCCTCCTCGGATCTCCTACCGACGTCGAGTACGCGGATGGGTCCGCGAATCTCAGACGGACGTCGGGTACGCGGACGCGTCCGCGATTCTCAGACGGACGTCGAGTACACGGACGGGTCTGCGATTCTCAGACGGACTTCGAGTACACGGACGTGTCCGCGATTTTCAGACGGACGTCGAATACACACTCGCGTCCGCGATCATCAGACCGACGTCGAGTACACGGATGCCTCCTCGGATCTCTTACCGACGGCGAATACGCGGACGCGTCCGCGATTCTCAGACGGACGTCGAGTACACGGACGCGTCTCTATCTCAACTTTTTCTGAAATTTTTTTTTTCTGAAACTGGAATTAATTTGTGTCCGCGGCCCGACGACGGACGTGGAGTATGCGGACGTCGAGTAGACGGACGTCGAGTACACGGACCGACGTCGAGTACACGGACGGACGTCGAGTACAAGCTCGCGTCCTCGTCCTGCCGACCGACCTCGAGTACGCGGACGTCCAGTAGACAGACGTGGAGTACACGGACGGATGTCGAGTACACAATCGAGTCCGCGACTCGCCGACCGACCTAGAGTACGCGGACGTGGAG
>NW_022748975.1:0-2877 GCF_011630105.1 Anneissia japonica | reverse complement strand
CGACTCGACTACCGTCGTCGCGTACGCCGTTTCAAATTTCATTTCTCTATTTCAAATTTGGAAAAATTTTCTTAAACTTGAAATAATTTTAGTCCACGACCCGACGACGGATCTCGAATACGCGGACGTGGAGTACACGGACGGACGTCGAGTAGACGGACGTGGAGTACACGGACGGATGTCGAGTACACACTCGCGTCCGCGACCCACCGATCGACGTCGAGTACGCAGACATCGAGTACGCGGACGTCGAGTAGACGAAAGTCGAGTACATGGACTATTTCAAATTTGAAAAATTTTTTCTGAAACTGAAAATAATTTGTGTCCGCGACCTGCCGACGGACGTGGAGTACGCGGACGTGGAGTACACGGACGGATGTCGAGTACACACTCGCGTCCGCGATCCGCCGACCGTCCTCGTGTACGCAGACGTGGAGTACGCGGGCGTCGAGTAGACGGACGTCGAGTACGCGGACGTGGAGTACACGGAAGGATGTCGAGTACGCACTCGCGTCCGCGACTTGCCGACAGACCTCGAGTACACGGACGGATGTCGAGTACACACTCGCGTCCGCGACTCGCCGACAGACCTCGAGTACACGGACGGATGTCGAGTACACACTCGCGTCCGCGACTCGCAGACAGACCTCGAGTACACGGACGGATGTCGAGTACACACTCGCGTCTGCGACTCGTGTACGCGGACGTCGAGTAGGCGGACGTGGATTACACGGACGGATGTCGAGTTGACGGACGTGGAATAGGCGGACGAACGTCGAGTAGACGGACGAATGTCGAGTACGCACTCGCTTCCGCGACAAGCTGACCGACCTCGAGTATGCGGAAGGACGTCGAGTAGACGGACGCGTCCGCGAATCTCAACGGACGTCGAGTACAATGTCACGTTCGCGGATCTCCGACGGACGTCGAGTACACTGTCACGTTCGCGGATCTCCGACGGACGTCGTGTACACGGACGCGTCCGCGATCTCCGTCGGTCGTCGAGTACACGGACGAGTCTGCGAATCTCCAAAGAACGCCGAGTACACGGACGCGATCTCCGTCGGTCGTCGAGTACACGGACGAGTCCGCGAATCTCCGACGAACGTCGATTACACGGAGGTGTTCGCGACCCTCCAATGCACGTTGAAAAGACCGACGTGGAGTACACGGACGTACGTTGACTGCACGCTCGTGACTGCGACCCGCCGACAGACGTCGAGTGCGCGGACGTGTCCGCGATTTCCAACGCACGTCGAGTACAAGGAGGTGTTCGAGACGCGCTCACGACTCTGAGACCGTCGTCGCGTACACCCTTCTTGGTGAACGACGTCGCGTACGCCGTCGTGTACACGACCGAGGACCCCTACACCGTCGTGCGGATCGAAGACTGTGCGGTTTGGAAGGGACTTGTCAGCCGACAAGGTTGTAGTGCTGTCTCTTATACACATCTAGATGTGTATAAGAGACAGTCCCTGTATTTAGCGTCGTCTAACGTGAAACACCAATGCAGGCTTTTCGCTTCAGCAACCGATCCGACCTCCGCGTTGGAAGACATGGTGTCTGAGTGAAGACAAATGCCTCGTTGGGCGTGTATATATCTTGGAAAGTAAAGATGTTTTTTGACTTCGACGATAGCAGACAGGGAGAAGAGATGGATCCGCCTTCGAGCAATTACCTGATAATCGGAAGGGACGAATCTTGGGAACGGGAGATCTTCACGTTGGTGAAGAAGAAGAACCCAAATGCGAATGTGACGTGTAGGACTACGTTCCCGTCGAATCCGAATTATCAGAGACGGTCGCCGACGACGAATCGAGGGTGGTCGGCTGTCGAGAGGAGACGACGATGCCCAGGTTGAAGAAGGAAGAGCGGGTACACGTTAATTTTTTGATTTTGATAAGATTCGGTCCAGCTTCTTGGTGACCGGAGCGACGTCACTTACACGAAATGTCGCTCCTGTATAGATTTTGATTTGAGTATTAAAGCATAAAAGGCCAAATGATTAACCGAATTTCCATTCGCGATGGAGACTGTCAGACTGGAACGGTTTGTAAAGGCTGCGAGCGGTCTGCGTGTGATCGAAGGTCAGATTAAATCTGTTGTATCGACACTCTACCTAAAAGGTCGAGAGTTGGTCTATATGTATCCACTAGAAGAATTGCATTTAGAATTTCAACAGATATTGGATACGTGCATCGACCTCGTTGAAAATTTTGTAACGAAAGGAATGGCAGAAGTCGACGTCGCCGGTTGGCAGTGTTACACGAACGTAACCGACGACGAATTCGATGCGATGCTTTGCACCGATCTAACGATGGCCGATCGAAATCTCCACCGTTACGCCTTAAACATGGTGTCTGTTGCGGATAAGGACTCCGAGTTGGATTATGTGGCCGTGTTACTCGAACACTCGAAGGTCTTTACAGTTCTGCTGCACGAACTGCAGACGTACACCCGCACACCCGGTACATCCGTGCAGACCGAGCCGTGCCGTAAAGAAGCGGTGATTGACCTTGCCACTTGCAAGCAGTTTCACTCTCGTCTCGCAAACGTTAAATCGATTTTAGCCGGAATTCAGGGTCTGTTCTGGAGTGATTGCAAGTTTTTCCGACTGCAGATGATAAAGTACGAGCTGAATGCCCAAGTCATGCTACTCGAAAGCCATTTCTCGAAATTACAAAATTGGGAAAAGCATTCGCAATCTGGCGTCGACGTCTTAGAATCGGAATTACGTATGGTGGACGTACAACATTTCGTTGAGACAGCAGATAAATTGAAAAGGGAACAGGATGCAATGTTTTCGCTCCTAGATTCATGCCCACTGGAAGACGGAATAGACGAGCTAGCTAGGGCCATTGTCGGTCTATTTTCACC
>NW_022748974.1:0-2999 GCF_011630105.1 Anneissia japonica | reverse complement strand
TTTCAATCAATTATTATATTTTTAACGATAAAAACAATTATAATATTCAAATGAATTCAAGTTTTAAGCAATATTATCTAGCATTTTATAGGCTATCAGACACTAAAATGATTAGAGCTCTTGTACATGAGGTATTGTTCATCTCTCATTACTTGATGCCTCAAACTGATTCTGGTTCATCTGCTTTTTGGTATATATTCTAGATATCTTTTGGAATGTTTGCCTGAAAAGGACCATTCAAGTGGCCAAGGGGTACAGTAGGGGTGCCGCTAACTACAGCCTTAACAACGACGCTGGTTCAATTCGCTCCTTTTACTTTGAACTGTCACTAAATGTTGAAGAAATATCATTGGAAAAACAATAATAATCTTCACAATAATCAAACAATCGTTGAAAGCAGATGAATTTATTTTAAATTTTTGATATTAAAAATATTATTTATGTTTATTATTAGCCCTGTCCAGACTATAAAATTTTATTTGAAAAAAAACATGACATGCCTAAATATGGTCAGATGACATCACATCATGACCATATATAGACACATCATGACCATATATACACATCATGACCATATATAGACACATCATGACCATATATACACATCATGACCATATATAGACACATCATGACCATATATAGACACATCATGACCATATATAGACACATCATGACTATATATGGGCATACAACAAGTTTTTGTCAAGCGTGGACAGATCTTTACATGAGGTTTAAGGAACTGACCTCATTTCGTCTTCCTAATTCCACGACACGTTTGACAGCAACATTCATGCCATCCCCTTGTTTCTCCTCCATGTCACTCATTGCAGAATCCTTCTCGCCCAAGTCTTTGTAGTACTCCTCCTTATTATCGAGGTCAAGCTCATCATTTGATGCATCAGAATCATAATCTAAAATACCTGACAAGAGAACAAGCTTAAAATTGTACTTGTCTGCCAAAAAATGAAGAAAATAACCCTCAAAATTCCAATTAAAACTTTGAAAAGATCATTTAAGAAAATCAAATGTTTTAACTTCCAACCAGTCTTTGCATATACACTTAAATTTCTGGCAGCAAATTCACAAATTTCTATGCCTGTTAATTTTAATAATCAGAGAAGCCCTGACAAATAAACTTTGATTTTATACATTAAAATTATATATTTATTTGAGCTTCCTTTACAACCATTTAATAATTAGCACTGCTTTCCATGGAAGCCCTGATCCTATGTATTACATAGGATATCATTGAAATAGGCCTAGCACATCAATTTCAGATTTCCACATCATACAGTATGTCCCTAGACAGAAGTATTTAAATTCCTTTTTCTCCTCAAAATACTATAATACAGTCCAATATTCATCACAAATGAAGCCTCTATCAGTAAATATATGTAATAGTGTTGTACATTTTTCAGCCCATCATAAGCCTGTCACAACCAAAACTGGTCTGCTGAAACAGTTTCATCGTTAAAATTGGCTGGAAAAAACGTAGTCTTCACGCACTATGTATTCTGGTTTGCCTGAACCCACAGTATTATTTCATATGCTAGCATCCAAAATTGGTCAACACGGACCAATTCTGGCCAAGTTACTCCAGCAGACCGATACGCCTGGAACAATTTTAGCATGACAGGCCAATTCACTTTACGAGTTGGCTAAAAACAATTATCACAGTTTCACCAACCAACTAACTATTTTCTTGTGTCAAAATAAAACATTAAAAAATTAGAAACACATAAAAATCTAAAGTAAAACATTAATTATATAAAGTAGACTGAATGATAGATATATGAATATGGTGTGATTAAATATAATGTGCTGAAAAGGTTGATTTTCAATCGTTGCAACAGAAAGCTAGATCATTTGGCTTTGTGGTGAATTTACAACACATAAAATTAATGAGCTATCACCAAGCTCATTCTGATGATGAAAATCTAACGCCTACCGATATGGAAAATTTGCAAACTCTATCAATTGAAGTGAACAGTATTATCCAGCAGAAATGGGGAAAATTTATGCATTAGAAATTTGTAGTATAAATTAAGAGTGTACAATTTTAAGACATTTTGATATATGACCAAACTAATTGGCATTCTGTGATCAATATATAAATAACTGCAATTCATACTACTTGAATTTATTAATTAATTTATTAATTTATTTATTTATTAATTAATTTATTCATTTATTTATTTATTTATAGGACAACATACATTGACAGCTATGCTACATGATATATTTGTCCATTATTCGAACAACATTATACTGTATATAATTTAACAGTCTTACCGGCTATCTTGATTTATATTACAGGCTATTATTTGTTTCCAGCCGTACCTATTGTGTAACAGAGTGTATCCAACATTATTTGAATCTGTTCAACCATGAAGCCTCTGTGGTCTAATGGTTATGATGCTCACCTTGACAACGAGAGGTGATTTATTTATGTCCTTTATTTGAACACAGTATTTTACCTTTGTTTGATGATATATATATACATATACGTATTATTATACATATATAATATATGTATTATTATTATCATATTATTGTTATAATAATAAAAATAATAATATGATAATAATAATTATTATCATATTATTGTTATAATAATAAAAATAATAATATGATAATAATAATATATGTATTATTATCATATTACTATTGTTATTATTATTGTTCCCTTTTTTAAAGATTTATATAAAAATAAACAAAAAACACAATAATGAAAACTAGCAAATTTATTTTCTTAACCTAAGGTAATCCATAAAGTAAACTATCATAGATTTTGCTTTAACAGGAAAAAAAATACATGTACTTATAGCAGTCTGTGTAATTAACTTAGACAGATGGATAGATACTAATAAATAAAAATAAATATTTTTAATCTTTGGTAGTATCAAACATTACATCAGATAAATATTTTAACGAAGAGAAAAAAAATACAGACTTACATGACAAGTAAAATGTAAAATTCTAAATAATTTAAGATAAAC
>NW_022748973.1:0-708 GCF_011630105.1 Anneissia japonica | reverse complement strand
GCGTAGGCCTGGCGTTCCCGTGTGGGCCTATAATATTGTATACAAGAGCTCAGCCTAGATGGAAGTCTTGCAAATGTCGACCACGAAGTCGCCGCTAGCCTAGCCTATAAATATTATTAAATTACACTGAACTAAAGGGTGATATGGTATGGAGATCGCAACTGCCGACTCCATATATAATATAATTATTTGATAACATGTTAAACATACCTCGATAATTGATGACATGTTAAACATACCTCGATAAAAGATATAGTATATAATAATACATGAAGATCCAGTGGTAAAAAATAGTATGGACTGTCACGATCTCATGTTGTTGTCTCCCACCGATAACCAGTTCGCGCGTGGCGGCATAGTAAATAGCGAGTTTTAGATCTGCGACGACGAGTTACTTGGCACGGTATGACGTTATTGTAAGGCATATGCGCATGCGTAATTATATTTATAATACTTGGGTTTCGTCGAGTTCATTCGTAGAGGACGTGAAATCAGCCGGGAATCCGTCGTCACAGACATACACTTCTGACCAATCACAGTACGTCAATTGGCAGTCGATCATGTCAACACCAGGTCAACACTAGATTCGTTTTCAAGCTCGCGAATCTCTTGCTGGGTTTTGTTGTTCACCAAGAAAATATCACTAGAAAATTGTAAGTTCAAACGTTTTATATGAATATGATTACTTTTGTTTCAATGATTGATAAT
>NW_022748972.1:0-901 GCF_011630105.1 Anneissia japonica | reverse complement strand
CCTCATCAAGAATGAAATATTATGTTCATTTTAAAAGTAGTTTATCATGTACAGATTTGTATGTTGATAATTTCACACATTGAAAACTCTTTACTAAGTTGCGTTTGGTATTTTAGAGCTTGAAATAAGAAAAGACGATGGAGCAAAACCAAGATAAAAAGACTATGTTCGTTAAATCAAATAGAAGACGAATTTCATTTTATTCTTATTTGCCCCTATGACGATATGAGAAAACGTTTGATTCTTGATTCATTTTGATTTTTATTCTTAAAATTACAAGTTTGTTATATTTAAATTTGTTAAATATTGCTTACATACAATGGACGGAAACATGATATTAACATTGTTCTATTCTAATTTTAGCCAATGCCTGTGTTTATTCGATTCCCCGATTGACTCGTAAGGTCATACGCCCTTTGGTATCATTTTTTTGTTCAACCACACGCTGTCCAATCTCGGCCGGCCATGCTTAGATACCCCAACTTGCATTGTTGACAGGATTTCAAGTGGCTTAGGTTTAACAAATTACATACTTAAGATAAGTCTGGAAATATCAACTAATTGTATAATTTAAAGATGTTTTTTTTTTTTTTTTAAGAAATATTTCTTGTTTTAATATAAATATAAATCTCGCTGTTGGAAAGATTCATTTATATTCACAATAATGTGTTATTTACAAACAATAATTGTAAAGGAAGGAAACGAAGATATTATCACTCTTTCAGTATTTTTGTTTATTCCGCCACAGACAATATGACACCGAGTCGCGTACGGCGGGAACTTGGACAGTTTGGAAGCATGATAGATTGTACGACTGGAATAGATGTGTTTGATTTTGTTGGCTATGGATGCTATTGTGGATTCGGGGGCTGTGGGACGCCGATCGATCATATTGATAGGT
>NW_022748971.1:0-778 GCF_011630105.1 Anneissia japonica | reverse complement strand
TGTCGTACCAATGGTAATATGTGGGGAGCGATAGACTTCCTTTGGTGCTGGCTGGTGCAAGACCTTAGTCTTCCTCAAGCTAATTTCAAGTCCAAAGAGCCTTGTAGCTTCTGCGAAGCAGGATGTTAGGCGTTGCCTCAGTGTGAGCAACGAGGGCAGCATCGTCGGCAAAGAGTAATTCTCGAACCAGTTGTTCCGAGGTTTTGGTATAAGCCTGCAGTTGCCTCAGGTTGAACAGGCTACCGTCAGTGCGATAGCGTATGTAAATACCGTCCTCATTATCTAGGTCTGGGGTGGCCCTTTGAAGCATCATGCTAAAGAAGATGGTGAAGAGTGTTGGAGCGAGAACACAGCCTTGCTTTACGCCATTTCCTATTTGAAAAGACTCTCTGAGAGTTCATTTCTGTATCGGACTTGACCACACTGACCTTTTTGTAGTTGAATGACCATATTGAGAAATTTCGGAGGACAACCTAAATGCTCCAGGATTTTCCACAAACCATCTCTGCTTACCGTGTCGAATGCCTTTGTAATATCGATAAATGCCACGACAAGCCCTTGTTTTGTTCCCGGCATTTTTCTTGTAGTTGTCTGAGAACAAACACCATATCAGTCGTGCTTCTGTTTGCTCTGAAACCGCATTGACTCTCTGGGAGGTGATGTTCAGCAATAGTGGACACTAGTCTGTTCAGGAGTACTCTTGCCAGAATTTGTCCTGCAATGGACAGTAGAGTTATTCCCCGGTAATTTGAGCAGTCAGATTTTTCTCCTTTGTTCT
>NW_022748970.1:0-1509 GCF_011630105.1 Anneissia japonica | reverse complement strand
TAAATTGCTAAAATATCCTTATTATAATAAGCTTATAAGCTGAAACCAAAAGTGAAGAATTGCTTCATCAATATATGCTACTTTATTTATTAAACTAGCAATTATTTCGAGGACGCCCTCGGGAAAAATATGAAACCGGAAATGACATGGTTGCTAAGCAACAAGCTCATGCATAATCATGAATATTCAGTGGCACCTGTTATAATTAGACTAACAATAAAATCTTTTTGGTCGATTTTGTCAAAACTGAGCTAAAAGTTTTTATTGTTAGTCTAATGAGCACAGGTGTTACTGAATATGCATGAGCTGTAGCCTAGCAACCAACGTCATTTCCTGTGTTGTAAAATTCGACAGCACTTTGCTCTAAAAAGTTTCGTAATTTGTTGGTGTCCTGTGAATATATTTGGAAGTGTGTTTATAAAATATAGAAGCCTGTAATAATGTTATATTCCAATCGAAGTGATTATAATATATTTAATTCGATTATATACTGATTAGTAATCATGAAATATATAATATTATTATTAATGCAATTACGACAAAGGAAGTACACACAATGATGTATTATAAATTACACTACAGTTTAATTGTATTTCTTACATACTCGGAAATGTTACATCAGAACTATATAAACGTAATATAAATAGAATATAAATATTTTAGTTTTATATAATATAATATAATATAATATAATATAATATAATATAATACATATAATGCTTAGGTCTAATTATATTTAAGTATGTAATATCGTTCGATAATTACTTGTTCGTTGTATAAGACACATAATTGGCAAATTCGATTCAATTCCGGCGATCCATTGATATAAATCCTAATAAATATCCGCGCGCGATTATTTGTAGAATTAAGACAACATAAGTCCGGCTATTGATAGCATCTTGTGTTTCGGCAATTTAATACACATCGTGTTCAAGTACATCTACTTCGACGGATCTCTAGAATTGACCTGAGACACTGAAATAAAAAAGATTGAACTAGTGAGAAATACATTCAAACTATTTTCATTTTGGCATCTATGTTAAGTTAGGCCTAATTAAGTATAAATCTCATTAGATTAAAACACTTTTTGGAAACTTTATGACATTCATACTTTCATGAGGTATAGGAATAGAAATTAAGAAAATAAAATTGTTTGATTGATTTAATACATTATGTAAAGTATACATGTTAATAAAGCGTTATTTTAATATGAGTTGGTGAGTACGCTCCTCAACATCCCACCCCAAATCGAAAAATGTCCAAATTTTAAGACAGTCGAAAATGTACTGAATACACATTTTTTTTTTGTAATAAAACTTAAAAGCGAATATTAAATTTTAAGATTTTAACCAATACTCTATCGGACCCCTGTATCGTCCTTTAATAACAAAGCTGGGGTCCAACTTGCTTTTCCCCTTCACTGCATCTGGAGTTTTAGGTGAACCCTCCCCATTTGGTATGATCATTACATCTTATGTTCCTATCTGAGATTATTATTTTGTGTGTATG
>NW_022748969.1:0-865 GCF_011630105.1 Anneissia japonica | reverse complement strand
AGATTCGGATATAAGCGTTCGAGTGGCGAGGTCGAGCCGAGAGTGAACATGTCGGACGAGAAGCTGGTCGAGGAGGCGGAGACCGTCAAGAATCTTGCCAGCAGCGTGGCTCCCGAACAGCTGGAGGCCATACTGACGACACTGAAGAACAAGGACGACAGCAGCAAAGAGGAGCAGACGGAAATCAGAAGGGAGATGGATATGTGGAGGGAACAGCTGGCGGACTTTATGAAACGGCTGACGAAGACCGTCGAGGGCAAACTCGGCTTCGAATATCGGAAGAGAATGGAAGATTTGAAGGAGATGACGGAACGGTGGTCCGAACCTTCGTCTGAAGTCGACGTCGTCGCTTCGTTCAAGGCTGCCAAAGAACTGATCGGCGACGCCACCTCCGGCAAGACGAACGTCGCCGAGCTGTCCTCTCTGCTAAAGACGCGCTTTCCCAAGATGGATGGAGACGCTCGCTTCGCGAACTCAACCACGATGGCGGATCTGCTCGATCTGCACAAGGAGTTGCTGCACAAAACAAACCAGAATGCGATTAACGTGTGCAACGATTACTTCGAGAGCATGAAATAGAGGATAAGAGAAAACAGGATGGACGGCAGAGGAAGCAGAAAGCGAACTCTTCCACGCAGCGGAAACGAACGGGATATCGACGAACCTCCCGAGAAACGACCCATGCCGACGGAAATGGAAAACAGGATGACCGACGTGGTCTCTAAACTTACCGAGATTCTCGCCAAGCAGCAACAACAACAACAACAGCAGCACAACAACAACAACCAGCAGCAACAACAGCAACCCCCTTCGTCGTCGTCTTCTTTAGCTCCACCGACGGACGAACGACAGCCGCAGACGGTGG
>NW_022748968.1:0-843 GCF_011630105.1 Anneissia japonica | reverse complement strand
ATTATACCAGGCTTATGTAAAACATGAATGCAATCTCATTTTTAGAGCTAAAGGTAGGAACATTTCGCTTGTGTCCTTGGACAAGACGCTTTATCTGCATTGCTTATCTTCACCAAGGAGTGTAACCTGGTGGGGTTACCTGCTCCTGCGCTGATTACCAGCAGCAACACTCAGCATGTGGACCTAATGACCAGGGAAAAGAACTGCGCTTTATAACCGCAAGGAAGAGGCGCATTATAAATGACTGTACCAATACCAATGGTATCCCATATTCCTCTCTTTGAACTCTCAAACCGGATTTACTCACGTACAAGTGAGAAGATAATTAAGTGCTTACAGCCTCAGCGGGGGAAGCAGACACAATAACTAACCTTGATGATGATTTACTCTCACAACTTACAAGTGAGATGATAACAAAGTGTCTACAGCCTGCACGAGGGCAGTAGACACAATAACTAAACTGGATGATGATTTACTCCCGCAACTTACAAGTGAGATGATAACTAAGCGTCTACAGCCTGCACGAGGGCAGTAGACACGATAACGATAACTAACCTGCATGATGATTTACTCCCACAACTTACAAGTGACACAATAACTAAATGTCTAACCTGGATAATGCTTTGCTTTCTTTTAAATAGCTTTCACTGGACAATTCTAATCAAGGTTTTTGCTCTTCTGTCTAGACCTGGATCTTGGACGATTGGCAAACGGTTTTGGTCTTCTGCAGATGCCCAGGATGCCTGAAACCAAAGGCAAAACATTCCCAGAATTCCAACCATCTATTGTCAATATTCAGAACATCCCATACAGGTTTGTACAATAATACAGTAACAATACAGT
>NW_022748967.1:0-940 GCF_011630105.1 Anneissia japonica | reverse complement strand
AATAGGTTCCCAATATACTATTGGGAGAAGCAAACTTAAGGTCAGTCACATAGTCTTTGTACACCACCAATTCAGGAATGTAATGCGTTGCTGCTGCAATGATTCCAATAATGAGTACTTAATTATTTTTTTCTCTCTCTCTACAGAAACATTCTACAGTGCTCATGACATCGGGATTAAGATTCAAAATATGCCTATGAAGCAAGAAGCAATTTGTATTTTTTAATAATGAATAAATGTTTGAGCAATAATTATGCTTTATGTTTTCAGCAATTTTTGTTTAAATGATAAAGTAACCTTATTAGATAGGCCTATTGACGTTGAATGAAGTGGAATCAAATTAATTTTGATTCTAATAAATATTACACAGTAGGGAGATTTCGTTTGAATGATAAGTGATAGTTGTACAGAATCAGAATGAATTTTGTTGTCTTAAAAACATTACAAAGTCATGGAAATTGTTTTCTTTGTTATAATATTACAAGTCAGACTGATATAAGTATAACAAATGAAAAGACCATCGAAAGATGAATTAAACCGGGGAACAGTGTTCCCTGATGAATTCCCTGATTAAACGTTTTATTTTTTACATAACATCAATCCACTTCCGTTTGTATTGATTCTTTTAATTTGTCATGAACGGAAATAAACTGTTTGAAATAGGCACCAAGTTACCAGTACTGCAAGTTTCCTAGTAACTGTGAATTCAGTAAGAAACGTTCCTGCAAGTACGTTTTTCAATCAAGTAAGAAATTGCCAGAATGTCCGAGTCAATTCTTAAATTTTGAAACCTTAAAGGCCAGTCTTAATTTTAATTGTAATTTTCCCATGAAACATCCGACAACAAAATGTGACATCATGCAGTACTGTACCATCTTTTTGAACTTTCTTGTCGTAATCGAGGTTAATCGAACCAACGTTTATCATAATAGTTGTTTTT
>NW_022748966.1:0-692 GCF_011630105.1 Anneissia japonica | reverse complement strand
ATATATATATATATATATGAATAGGTCGAAATATTTGTTTTCTTCATTAACATAATGGTATTCTTTTCTTATTATTTCTTATACAAATAGCCTATATATATATATAATATACATCTAATATATATTTAAATATATTTATATTATACCTTTTTATAATTGTTATTAATTTTATTTTAATATTATTTTTGTTAATGCAGTTTTTATTATTGTTACGTGGGTGTAAATAAAAAAGAAATAACAAAGCAACGATTTAAAACACTTTATTTGACATAGTTCAGCTTTGCATTCAAATTAAAATCATTTAGTAAATACACAGTAAATTGGGGCCGAGTTGACTACTTAGGGCCGAGTTAACTTGAGGCCGAATTAATTCGGGGCCGAGTTGACATGAGGCTGAGTTGACATGAGGCCGAGTTGACATGAGGCCGAGTTGACTTGAGGCCTAGTTGACTTGGGGCCGAGTTGACTTTGGGCCGACGGCGAGTTGACTCGAATTCTTCTTGTCGACCTTAATGTATTGCATTTGATATTACCCCAGATAGGCTCAATCTGGGTATTTTCGCCAACCACACATGTATATTGAAAAAGGACTAATTGATTGATTGATTGATTGTATATTATTTTAAACAAAAATTGCGGTTACAAAAAATATTTGAAATAGGTAATGTACAGTAAAATATTTGCTATAGTTT
>NW_022748965.1:732-931 GCF_011630105.1 Anneissia japonica | reverse complement strand
TGTACATGATATAATTTTGTTATAAATAAGGATTAAACTATATTAAGGCAATTTGGGAAACCATAGTTTATCTACCAGACAATACTATTATTATGTCATTGAACTTTTTATTGCCTGTAATGTAATAAGTTATTTTTGTCCTTTAGTTTCTGTAAATTGCTCCTCGAAATAACAATTACTGCTACAGTAACAATTTTTT
>NW_022748965.1:0-713 GCF_011630105.1 Anneissia japonica | reverse complement strand
TAGACATTGTCACTTTTTGCACAAAAGTGCTTATCTCGCTGAGTTAAGCACCTGTCTCTTATACACATCTAGATGTGTATAAGAGACAGGATCAGACCATTGTTATAAATGTAAACAATGGTTTTGTTTGCTAATACAGTTGAATATCTATGATAGCTTTTGCATGCTTCGTCAAACTCAAATCTCTATACTGTAGAGTTTTTTTCTGTATCACACTATCCAAATCTTATTATGTCAGTCACTCTTGCTAGTCTTCCTGAAGAAATAGTAGTATAAAATGAAATATAAAACTCTATAGAAAGGGTCAAGCCTGTGTTTTTATTTGGATTTTCACTGACACTTTACAATATTATCACTAAGTTTTCCCAATACATAAACACATTGATACAAAATACTGCATGTTAAATTCATATTTAATAAATGACAAAACCAAAATTATACAAAAGAAATATTAGGGCTTTAAGGCTGGACTATTTAATTCTCTTCTGCTTTGCAAACAAAAATAATTATGTAGTTAATAATCAGCCAATAAATACCAAAAACCGACAATGAACTTTGCTTTGCTTCCAGTACTCACAAGAATTCAGGATGTGAATCTTCATCTCGGATCAACTGTTGAAAATAGGAAAAGTAGGGGCATTACTACAAAGTACCAATTAGACTAATGTTTACTACTGGATGCAATGTTGTAACGTCTCAAAATGCCTTTGTGC
>NW_022748964.1:0-555 GCF_011630105.1 Anneissia japonica | reverse complement strand
TACATTGCTTGGGGAAATCCGTCACTTAACAAACAAATAACTCATTACAATATCACTCTTTCATTCTAATTCATTCTAATTCCTATATATACATGACTTACTATAGCATTCCTGACCTCTATATACATGACTTACCTTAATATTTGCTTGTTTTTACCTTACATCTGACCGGCAGTATTTAAGCCGTCAGTAGCACAGCGTTATTGCCTGATGATGACGTGGGACACGTCGAAACATGTCGTTTAAAACTTTCATTTATTTTATTAGATGCTTTACTGCATTGATATATATATATATATATATATATGTATATATATGTGCCTATATAAATACGTATATGTAAAAATTAATTAATATATATATAATCAGAGTTTTCAAACGTTTAACCGATTTAGAAGTTTCCGTGTACTATTTTTAATAATTAAACAAGCTTTCTTCGTATAGAGCAATACTTTTAGTTAACCAACTCGAAGGTTATTTCGAAGGTTTTGCGTAGGCAAAAAATCCAAAATCGAAGTCTGAAACTGTTATTCAACCCTCTGATTTCGGAGGTTT
>NW_022748963.1:0-563 GCF_011630105.1 Anneissia japonica | reverse complement strand
AGACACGAAGATCGATCGAAAATTCACTCCGATGTTGAATTGGGACCTGTGGGGTGTCGTGAGAACTGCCAAGTCCGCGGACGTAGAGAAACGTTGAAACTTGTACATGGTCTCGCGCAGATTCTTCTTCCTACCGTGATTGAGGACGAGAGGTTCCACAAACTTTGTGATTTCGTACAGCGTCTTGCATATTCCGGCAACTACGACCCTGGCGGCGAGACTATGAGGTGGCTGAGAAGATAGCAGGCTACCGCCGTCACGATGGAAATCCAAAAGTACGGTCTTATCGGCAGCCACCTAAACGCGGTTTCCAGCAGGGCTAGCTTCAGACCCATGGCGATCGTTTCACTGACAGGCCTCCGCGAACGCTAACATCGCTTCCGACAGTCCGGCGTAGGGGTGCTCGCAGACTGCACCGTAACGGTCGACGGGACAGACGTAGTGCTGCCCGTTCTTGGTGTCCGAGTAGACGCACCTACCGCCGTTTCGTTTGCAGCCGGAACAGTCGACGGGTTCTTTGTGCGACGCAATCTTCCGTTCGCACACCGGCCCCGCGAATCCGT
>NW_022748962.1:259-761 GCF_011630105.1 Anneissia japonica | reverse complement strand
GTCCAAGACCCTCCCGACCCCGTGCCCAAGCTCTCACGCAAAAAGAGCGAGGGGACCCTGTCCGAGTAATTGCCCAAGCTCTCGCGCAAAAAGAGCGAGGGGACCCTGTCCGATATTTGCCCAAGCTCTCACGCAAAAAGAGCGAGGGGACCCTGTCCGATATATGCCCAAGCTCTCACGCAAAAAGAGCGAGGGGACCCTGTCCGAGTAATTGCCCAAGCTCTCACGCAAGAGAGCGAGGGAACCCTGTCCGAGCAAAAAGAGCGAGGGGACCCTGTCCGAACAGTCTTCCGTCAGTCCGGCGATTCTCGTCCAACCTGTGAAGATATAATAAAGACAACATAAATTTTGTTCTGTGAAAGAGAGTCGTCATTCGTGAGTCCGGCGATCTTAGTCGTACCTGTGAAGACAACATAAAATTTTGGTTTGAACACGTAAAAAAAATAAAAGACAAAACACAATTTTTCTTTTCTGTCCTAGAGGGTTCCTGTTACCAAAAACC
>NW_022748962.1:0-236 GCF_011630105.1 Anneissia japonica | reverse complement strand
ATGAAACACGGACGTGGAGTGCAAGGACGGATGTCGAGTACAAGATTTTTTATCGCGTCGTATAATTTCTTCGCGTCGTAGATTTGTTATCGCGTTGTAGATTTCCTTTGCGTTGTAAATCTGTTACCGCGTCGAAGATTTTCTTCTCATCGTGTTTCATTTTTTTTAACATTTCGCGTCGTCGTCTATGTTTTCGCGAATACTTAATTACCTACACCTCGAATTAGGGAACCCTC
>NW_022748961.1:0-638 GCF_011630105.1 Anneissia japonica | reverse complement strand
TATTTGATTGTACCAGATTAAAGAACTTTAATATTTGACCAACTTAAAGAGGAGTTATACAAAAATGATGTACATATATTTTGGGAATTATTCACATCAAGCTCCCCTGAACTTAAATACCATCTTTTGTTTGATGATTTAGAAATCCATTACTAATATCAAATTTTAACAACAAATTGTATAAACCCTATTAATTATACTATTGCGAGTAAAGTTTTCGATAAGCATTGTAAATTACTTTTAACGATGGCATGGAAAGAATGAAATTATATATATAATACTTTTCTATTGCAAGACTAATATGTCTGGTTGTAATGTTATTGAATTAAATTTACAATATTTACTCTGTTATATATGTATATATGTATATGTATGTGATTGTGTATGTATGTGTATATGTATGTATGTATGTGTGTATGCGTGTGTGTGTGTGTATACACATATATATATGTATATGTATACTGTATATATATATATATGTATATGTGTATATATATATATATGTGTATATATGTTTGTGTGTATGTGTATATGTATGTGTGTATAAGTGATGTATTAACCAACTTACTTATGTTATTAGTATTAGTATTTATTTTTATCTCTATTACTATTTTTGTAAACCCTTTTTTTTTATTTAT
>NW_022748960.1:0-539 GCF_011630105.1 Anneissia japonica | reverse complement strand
CAACTCCAACGTTCCCGTTCTGAGGTCGGTCGGCCGATGCTCCGACGACGGCAGAGAGACCTTCACTGTTTCGAACGCGCCGTCCGAGTTCCGACGCCAGACGAGCATCGCTTTCGAACTGAAGTTGGAGAACGAAGAGAACTGCACCGTTCTGTGCAACGCAAGAGACGGGGATTTCGTGCACGTCGACGTGGAAGATCTCGAGGTGGTCGCCAGATTTCGAGTGAGAGACGAAGAGTGGTCGGCGAGGAGTACCGGGAAACTCGCAATTGGTAGCTGGCACAGCGTCGCGGTCTATAGGGTAGGACGGTCGATACTTGTACGGTTGGACGGAGTCGTCGGAGAAGAGATTCGAAATTTAGGCGAGGTGTCAGAAGCAGATATAACGGGAAACTTCTTTTTGGGTGCGTTCGTCGGATGTATAGGCAATCTGACCGTAAACTCGGAAAGCATATACACCGTGGGTTGTCGAAACCATACGACTGCGAAACCCGCCGAGATCCCTAACCGCGACGACGAGAATCCGCAGGTGTCTACAT
>NW_022748959.1:0-1553 GCF_011630105.1 Anneissia japonica | reverse complement strand
CAATTGCTTTATTAATGTTTTAAGTAGATATTTTAGTATGTCAACATTATTTTGGACATAATGGCAAGACTTACTCCTATGAAGTAAATACCATTACCTGGTCAGTGGAACCCACTTCCTGGGAATTTTTTCATAGGAGCTAGTACTGATGAAAACGCCATCAACGTTAATATTACCCTTTAAACTTATTGTCCCAATTTTCCTCATCATGCACATGCGTGGATTGTATCTCATATCGATATTAATGAATGAATCGATCAATTCATGGTGTGATCTTCAGACAAATCTTTTTAAAGTTTGTGACGTTTCTAACCCTTCGATTTTCCTTTTAACTGAATCATTTGACAGCTGTAATAATTGCAGGTAATTCAGTCCCGTATCGGAAGTCTCGAGTACTATTATCTTCCCCATGTTATGACATAACTTAGCAGTTTCACTGTTTCCGCCCGGAAAGAATGAAACGCACAACCCATGGTTCGTCGCCTCATTAATTGACGCGTTCTCTCGTCACAAAATGCGTTTTCCATCGATTATGTAATGCAATTAAGATTGAAATGGTTGTATACCGTATATACTGTAATATTAATCAAATGCCTACATTAAGAAATATATATAACAACATTGCATACCCGAGTCCAATTGATGTCTAGAGCGAAGATCTATATTCCCATAAGGTGTCGGATTTTAGTATCTTGTATATTACTGATGTTAATACTACTGAACTTGAACTTGTTTTTTCGACGCATACTGTAGGCTATTGGGCTATATGAATAATACATTTTAAAGGTAATATTCAACGAAATGAAAGTACGGTATTATTTCAGATAGATATTTGGTACATTGAAGTAGCGTAATGATAACTAACTTCCAATGACAACAAATTCACACAAGTCAATGAATAATTACAAGCCAATGTATGCAAAGAATATAGACCTAAGAACTGCATTATTTTGTGTTCTGTTAATTAACTATTCAAATAAAATTATATAAAGTAAGCAATTTAATGAGGTCCTTAAGGCCAACTCAGACAGCGTCGGCCGACGCAGCCCGACCCGATTTATCGTCGGGGACAGTCTTAAGCCGTCGTGAGAAATATTAAACACGTTTAATGGTTTAATATTCTACTACGCGACTGCCCCCGACGCACACCATCGCGTCTGCGTTCAACTCATACAGACCCGACGCGACAACAAATCGCGTCGGGCTGCGTCGGCCGACGCTGTCTGAGTTGGCCTTTATTCTTCAGTTTATGTTATTGGCTCAACATAGACTTCAGTGCTCCCAGTTATTAATTATTTAATTGTTTGTTTCAGTATTTTTGTATGTTTTAAGTACAGTAGTCTTAAAATTTCAGCTTTTTTTTTAAATTTTCGTTATTGATTGATAGATGTCTTCGCTTCTTTTCTAAATTAATTGGTTTTTTTATTTTTTATTTGCATTTCGTAGATATTTTTATGCATTTTCTTTCCTGTTTCTTAGTTGACAGTGCTTTCGGTTAATTTCCTGTTGAGACCTCTCCCACATTATCTTCAGTGTCGGATTCAAGGATGCCC
>NW_022748958.1:0-631 GCF_011630105.1 Anneissia japonica | reverse complement strand
GCTATGCATACAAGTGAATGAGGTTTATCTCTAAATAAAAGGCTGGTAGATATTTTTTTGGGCTTTGATATAAAAAATGATGCATAAAAAATAATATAATATTAAAAGTTTATTTAACTTGTGCTCTTTTTTTTACAAATTGCACTGAACAAGCATTTTTTCAGACAGAGTTGTTTCTGTTTGTGTATATATAAAGTAAAGACAGAAATATTCTGAAGGTTGGGGTCAACTAAACCAAGCTGACCAATCAGAGTAGCCTAGCCTTATTAGGTCATCATGGGCCTTGGCCACCTTTATTACCTAGCCTACCCTCTAGGCCAACTAGCCTACCTCCTATTCCAATCAATGCGCCAAGAATTGAAAGGAAAAATCAGAATTTCTACCCACCTTGGCCTAGTATACTGGTTAGTAGTAGTACAGCCTTAGATGTGTATAAGAGACAGCCATTAGTATAGAGGCCCGAGGCTAGGCCTAGGCTAGGTGGAATCTTCCTTTTGAATGGGAGACCAACCAGGAGTTGGAACGACTCCCTGGACCAACTATTATCCTGCCTAGGCCCTACCTATCTTTTCATATTCCAATTCTAAGCCTAGTGTAGAAGGTTAGGGCCTAGTGTCGATCTGAATTTGAA
>NW_022748957.1:295-749 GCF_011630105.1 Anneissia japonica | reverse complement strand
TGACAAATTTTTTTTTATGAAACTGGAAATAATTTGTCGAGTAGACGGACGTGGAGTACGCAGACCTCGAGTAGACGGACGTGGAGTACACGGACGGACGTCGAGTACACACTCGCGTCCGCGTCCCGCCAACCGATCTCGAGTACGCGGACGTCTAGTACACGGAAGGACTTCGAGTAAACACTCGCGTCCGCGTCATGCCGACCGACCTTGAGTACGCGGACGTCGAGTACACGGAAGGACTTCGAGTGCACACTCGCGTCCGAGTCTCACCGACCGACCACGAGTACGCGGACGTCGAGAAGACAGACGTGTTCTCCACTCCACTACCGTCGTCGCGTACGCCGATACGGCAGGCAAGACAAGTCTCTAATTTCAACTTGTAAACATTTTCTGAAACTGGAAATAATTTGTGTCCGCGACTCGCTCACCGACCTCGAGTACGCGGACGTCG
>NW_022748957.1:0-194 GCF_011630105.1 Anneissia japonica | reverse complement strand
GTTGAGTACACACTCGCGTGCGCGACCCGCCGACCGACCTCGAGTACGCGGACGGCGGGTCGGCCTCGCTGGACTTGTATAAATTTATGAAAGCTGGAAAAAAATTTCGATAATGTGGACTTAGAAAATTTTTCGATAATCTGGACTTAGAAAAATTTCTAAAAGCTGGACTTAGAACAAATTTCGAAAAGCTG
>NW_022748956.1:0-537 GCF_011630105.1 Anneissia japonica | reverse complement strand
GGTTTATCGAAATAACGTAATTCCGACAAGGACAGTCCTTCTCTTTCTAAATCAAAAATCAGATTGCCAAACCGATTCAAAATAAAGAATGCTAGACGTCTTACTCCAACATTGCGCATCCGTAAATGTTAGTGAAGGTAATCTTAAACTATATGGAATTGAATATCCCCTAATCCGACATCGCCAATTTATTCCATTGTCATGTCCAGTCTCGAGACTATCGACGTGCGTGATACCGCCTAATTCTGAATTGATTGTTAATGCCAAAAGTAGAGACACCAGAACATTGCTTAGAATTGGAATCTTACTTAGGTGTTTTAGAACCGAATTCAACTACAAGTTTTGTGCCAGCTAGGAGTATTGCAAATGTATCCAAGGGAATTATACCAGCATTAATAATGAATCCAACAAACGAGGAAATACATGTTTCAGCTGGAATTTTTATCGGACAATTTTATTCCATGACGGATAAGGAGGAAGAGCTGTATTGCCTAGCCACGTCATCTGAAAATGACTGTCCTGAATTGGGAAATGTTT
>NW_022748955.1:0-530 GCF_011630105.1 Anneissia japonica | reverse complement strand
ACATTAGATAAAAATGAAAAAGTTCATATTATTAATTTTGGTATTACACCTATTACTATTTCCCGTATTTGATTTTGGTAGGAATAAAGGATCACCTGTAATAAAATTTACTTACCAGATCTGTACTGTAATGTCCAAAATTAACAAAGGCCTAAGTTTTTCATATTAATATCACAGATGACCTACTATCTTTTAGATGTTTGCTAGCACATAAAAATTGGTAAAGTTAATGCATGCATTAATAATTCAACTCTTGCTAACGCGTTGTCACAAGGACTAAGCCTTGCTATCAAATAAATTATTATGAAATAATCGCCACATAGTTCGCTTGAGCCAAGATTCTCATATTATCAATAAGCCAGTTTGTAGTGTGAAATGCGCGTATGCCCGTATCAAGGTCAATCGACATAAGCAAACCATAGAGGTATAATAAGAATACTAGAGCGCTAACCGCAATGTATTCGTTGTTCGAAATACGCAGAACTGTGTGTGTGTACCATCCAAGATGGCTACCATAGATTTAGCCAATC
>NW_022748954.1:0-617 GCF_011630105.1 Anneissia japonica | reverse complement strand
TTATATGTGATAGAAAGTACACTTTTGAAAGAAATAAATTAAAATAAGAAAAAAAAATTAACTAGGGCCTAAGAATAATTTAGTTGCAGACGTACCTTGTTTAAGTATTATATGCTAACTATGTGGCTCTTGTAGCCCTAGCTAGGCAAGCCATTCATGTGCAAAGCAGTGGTGTTTGTTTATCCATGAAAAAAGCACACAGGGAAAGTTTGCCTTACCAGGAAAAGGTGACGTAATCTAGCTTATGACGTATGCATGCTAACTATAGTGTGAGTGTGACGGCACCAAAAAATAAAAATTTTCTATTACAACCAAAATATTAATAACTACAAGGTTTGTGTCCGTAAATTTCCTTAATACAAATTAAGGGTAGCACCATCTCCTTGCCATACAAATTACAGCTCCCATTGACGTCTCAGTCGAGAGATACGGGTAGCTGAAGTTTTTCTCGAAAATCTGACTACGAAACCATATCGGAAATTCACATTCCACTTCTGAGTCTTTGAGTTGTGCTTCGCACACGCCGCTGAGGGCGGCATTCCGGGAACCCTGCGTCAAGACAAAACACCCTAAACATAATTGGTCCTGATTTTAAAAATTATAAGAATAGCTGATTA
>NW_022748953.1:0-706 GCF_011630105.1 Anneissia japonica | reverse complement strand
TTTGATTTGATAGGGTGATAAACAAATAATTTTTTTATGGGGCCTAACCTGGCAGATAAACACTACAAGGATACCAGCCGGGAAAAAATGATGTGTGGGAGGGAAATATATAATGCTTATATCAGGCGTAGCCTGAGATTTAACTTGGCCATTACTACAGTAGGCTCTATGAAAGGAACATGTTTTGGCAGAGTCTACTCTCAATGTATCATCATAAAAATTATAAATAGTGTAGCCTAATACTGAATAACAAATTGTAGTTATTGAAACAGTGGATGAACAATGCAAATTATAAATTACATACCCAAATTATTTATACAAGTAACAAAAATAATTGATAAAATTAATAATTTTATTTTACTATAACTATCTAACTATCTATCTAACTATCATTGTTTAGCCAGTTCATAGTTTGCTGAACAAATTATACTGACTAGTAATATAATTCACACAAGAGCAGTACATTATTTTAGCAATTAAAAAAAAAATTCAGACTCCAACTCATTGAAAAACTGAAAGAGAAACTAATAATTAATTATAAAAACTTTATAGGCATACAAATTTTATGACTATGTGATGCAGTATTTGAAAAATATTTTTTTGTATTACAATTTACTATAAGCAGAATTTTTTTTATTTTATTTCAGAAGTACTGGAAACTTATCGATAGATGATGAAACAATGCGAACACCTACTGCATAACATT
>NW_022748952.1:0-580 GCF_011630105.1 Anneissia japonica | reverse complement strand
ACCTTGATCCTAGATCAACTGAGATTCTCGTTCATGCTTTTGTAACATCAAGGCTGGATTGTTGTTACTCATTGCTTTATGGATTGCCAGCTAAGGATATTTCAAAACTTCAGCGAGTTCAGAATGCAGCTGCCCGTTTGGTCACTTTAAGCCCAATTAGGGATCACATCACCCCTGTGTTAAGGCACCTTCATTGGCTTCCTGTAACACAGAGAATTACTTACAAGATTTTATTATTTGTTTTCAAAGCACTTCATAATTCCTCGCCAATGTTTATTTCACAACTCAGTCATCATTACATTCCTAAGAGGTCTCTGAGATCTAGTTCAGAATCTCTACTTGCTCATTCCACTCGCCCGTCGACAAAGCATTATATGGTAGTCGTTCTTTTTCTTGGGCTTCTGTCTTTCTTTGGAATGCTCTGCCTATTACAATCCGACAGGCAACTTCCATTGATGATTTTAAGGCAGCTTTAAAAACTCACCTTTTTAGCTTGTATTTTTCTTAATTTTTCCCCCCGAATTTTATTTTTACTGTTAAGCGCATTGAGGCTTTAGCATAATGCGCTATATAAGCCAAA
>NW_022748951.1:0-520 GCF_011630105.1 Anneissia japonica | reverse complement strand
ACGTCGTTTGTGTCAAAGGACAGTTAAATTAGTCTATGTGTGTTAGTAGCAAGTATGTGGAGCGCTGTCGATGTCAAATAGAAGAACTATTGGACCAAATCTGTGAGTATGTGAAGTGAAGGCAACCTTCAAGATAATATACCAGCAGGGAATGGACTTTTGATCATAATTGAACATTTGTACTGGACGTTATTTGTGCCTTTGTGTATGTTCTTAGGATTCAAATCCATAAATTGTACTGAGTATGGTTTACTAAAAGTTGTAATTATTATTGTTATGTGATTAAGCCCTTTATACATAGTATTTGATGTGTAGTAGTTCCCATTCTGATACTGTATGATATAGTAAGCTTAACAATTTCATATCTTAATTTTGTCTTGATTACTTGCATATATTTTAGTTTCTTATTCCGAACATTAATCATGTCTGTAAGATCAAGACCTGTCTCAGTGCGGTCATCATTGGCTTTAAATGCTGCACAAGCTAGAGCTGATTTGGCGGTGGCTAAAGCTAGGGCAGA
>NW_022748950.1:0-550 GCF_011630105.1 Anneissia japonica | reverse complement strand
ATTGTTCTGTAGCATCTCATTTCGAGTGCTTGTATTCTTCGTTGAAGTTCAGCTGTTGGTGTCCATTTTTCGCATGCATACAAGAAGATTGAAAAGACCATGGCATAAAGACAGTCCCTATTGGTATGTTCACACCATCCAATACAGGAAATTAAGTATTGCCTCGACGGGCGTGCCTAAAATGAAGTTCAGAGTTGCGAAATTCCAATACCTACTATAGCATTTATCAGGATTCCACACTTGCCTGGTTGTTGTTGTTTGCCCTGAACCACAAGTGGTTTGGGAAATTAATTTGGGTATTTGTTTTTGTCAGGGCCCTGGGCCCCAAATCCACAAGATGGGAATCCTTGGGAGCAGAAAGCATTAAAAAATTGCATGAGAAGCGGAAGGGGGATTCGTCCGTACCGTGCACACAAGGACCCTAAGCAATCTGTCCCAGTAAATCCCAAAAAGCCTTAGTGAATTAGGCCTCTACGCCACCTGCTATGATATCCCAATCACTCTCCCATTAACAGCAGTGGCGTATCTAGAAGTCTTGGGGGTGCTAATG
>NW_022748949.1:0-1477 GCF_011630105.1 Anneissia japonica | reverse complement strand
CTACATATTATCAAAAGAGAAAGTTGACATTAATGTTTTCAGTAAATTTTGTATTCAATATCTACAGTCCTGGATGACAGCATCAAAAGCATGCAGTTTAGATGATCAAAAGGCGAGTAAAATATAATTTCTTAAAAAGTGTCCTAATGTGGTACAGTGGTGTATGTAACCATGGTAAAATTATATTCTGGTGTCATTTTTTTTATTGCACTGTTATCTTTAAAATGTTCCTTTACACCTTTGCTTCAATTTTTCCATATTTGTTCTGGTAGTATGACTCAAGTTCTTCCTTGATATCTATTCGTCCAACTTTGTTCAGTGCTTCAGTAATTGTTTTGAGATGATTTACTTCAGCTTTCTGTCTTTCTCGCCACTGTACGAACATTTCAATATAGGCGTCTACAATTGGTGGTGAAAAGTCTGATTCAAATCCATTTATTTCATGTTTCTCCAAACCAAGGTTGATGCCGAAATTTATCAAATCTTTGCCATCAAGTTTGTCAGAGATAAACACCATGTCAATATCATCTAAGCAACCTGTAATAGAACAGAATTTCCAATAATAATACTGTGTAGACAAATCCTAAAAGGCGTGCTCAATTATTTAAAGGGATATTCATAAAATAAACAAACCTTGATCATCAAAACGTTTTTCTAATTAATATTTAAAAAAAATTTTAAAAATCAGATACTAAGCGAAAGAAAGTGGTCTAATAGTGGTTGATACCAGGATGTTGTGGATTCGATTTCCACCCAAATTATTTGCAAGATTTTTCTTCACAATTATTTGGGGATGCACTAAATGTACAAAGACTCCTCTATATTATAACAGGGGTCAAGTTGTATATCAAATCAATTTGAAGGGTACAGTGATCATGCATGTGTGCAAAGTGACCAAGTTTAGGAAAAAAAATAATGTTGAAATATATTTATTTGTATAAAAGTGCATAAAATGTGATGCATCGGGATCGTGCTAGCAATGTTTTTTAGGATGTGCGAAATTGGTAATACATTTGGAGAATAGTAGTATTTTTGTATTAGATTTTCGCTAACCTTGCTGTGGTGTTGGAATTTGGGGCAGATTTATCTGAGTTGGTGCAACTTCTAACTCGTTACTGTAACCATGCCTTTCACACACACTTTGTGCAAGTCTAAGAAGCTTCTGTTGTCTCAAAGCGTTCATCATGATTGGTAATTGCTGGTACTTTGATTGGTTATTTCTCCAAGTAACCAGCAATTCCATGATGCGGTCCTCCACCTGTCTGTTGTTTTTTGCTATCTTATTAATATCACTCCACTTGAGTCCAAGACGCACTCCAAGTCTCCTCCATGGTCCAGACTCCAGGTTGTCACAAATGAACAGCAAATCTTGATCATTAAAACATTTTCCTAAATAAAAATGATAGATAAGTTACAGTGAGTAAAAAACATACTTAATGACAAGCTACAGAAAAAACATGTGAGGCTTCCTATGTAT
>NW_022748948.1:0-1687 GCF_011630105.1 Anneissia japonica | reverse complement strand
ATGTATTTTCAAAGTGTCATTTCTACTAAACTTCTTTCCACAATGTTCACATTCATAAGGTCTTTTCCCTGTATGTGTCTTTACATGTGATTTCAAAGTGGTACTGTCTTTGAATTTCTTTTCACATTGATCACATTCATACAGTGTTTCTCCTGTATGTAACCTTAAATGTGCTGTCAAATGGCTAAAGTATCTAAATTTTCTTTCGCAAAGATCACATTTGTATGGCATTTCTACTGTGTGTATCTTCAAATGTGTTTTTTGAAATCATGACTGAGTCTGAATTTCTTTCCACAATGTTCACACTCATATGCTGTTTCTCTTTTATGCATCTTTAAATGTCTCTGCAAATGACCCAATTCACGAAACTTCTTTCCACAATGTTCACATTCATATGGTTGATCTCCTGTATGTATCTTTAAATGTCTTTTCATATGACCCAAATGACTAAATTTACTGATCCTGTCTCTTATACACATCTAGATGTGTATAAGAGACAGCCTTAAATGTATTTTCAAAGTGTCATTTCTACTAAACTTCTTTCCACAATGTTCACATTCATATGGTCTTTCTCCTGTATGTGTCCTCAAATGTACTTTAAAATCACTCATTTGTTTGATTTTTTTCCCACAATGTTCACATTCATGTGATGTCTCTTCTGCATGTATCTTTAAATGTCTGTTCAGATGACCCAAATGATTAAACTTCTTCCCACAAAGTTCACATTCATATGGTGTTTGTCCTGTATGTATCCTTAAATGTGTTTTTAAAGTGTCATTTCTACTAAACTTTTTTCCACAATATTCACATTCATATGATCTTTTATGTATCCTCATACGTGTTTTCAAAGTTATAACATTTTTAAATTTATTTCCACACTTGTATGGTGCGTCTCACTTGTGTATCATCATGTGTGATTTTGAACTAATACTGTCTTTAAATTTCTTTTCACAATGTTCACATTCATGTAATGGCTGTATTCCACATTGTTCAAATTGTAATGGTGCATCTTCTGTTTCAATTCCCATGTGCATTCAAATTAATTAAATTAAAATAATCTCCACAATGCTCACATTTATATACCTCTTCACACATTTGTATGTTTTTCTCTGAACTGCTAGACATTTCAAATTGTTTTTCAACTTCATTGCATTCATTCATACTTTTCTTCTCATGGATATTATTAACAGGAAACAAATTTAGATGACAATTTTCAATAACAGAATATTCTGTTTTTACTGATATTAAGCATGTTTCATTAGGTCTGTCTTTACTTTCTTCATTGTTGGAAACATCACTGCAAGTGTCTAAAATATATAAAAGATATAGAAAAAAATCAGAGCAATCTGCTAACGCTTAATATTATATAAGTAAAGTAAATGATAAGATTACTGTGCTGTATTAGTTATTGAAGAAACTTTTTTTGTAATGGGAGGCCATGTTAAAATATATATAAAGATATAGAAAGTCCATAGTTTTCTTGATTTAAAATTGAATCCGTACTCGAGCGAATAAGCGCCAGGGCATTTAAAATATTTTTTGCACTTTCTGAGGGGCGCCTATTTAAACCGGGCGCTTATTTAAACGGGCGCTTATGAAACAGTGTGGAAATTGAAGGGGCACTTATGGAAATAGATGAAGAGTTCTTATGGGAAATTAAATTCAAAAGGCACTTTTTGGCTTAAAA
>NW_022748947.1:0-1781 GCF_011630105.1 Anneissia japonica | reverse complement strand
TTGGTCCTTGGGTGTCTGAAGCAGCATCACTTTAATATATGAATTTAATGATCATGTTATAAAACAAACTGATGAATATATTATGTTACCTTGAGTGTAATACTAAGACTAATAATTTTACGTGTGCATTTCTTCCTTTTCCTTCCAGGTGAGAATGGAAGGTGATGTGGATCATGAGTGCATCATTTGTTCACTGTGAAATCAAATCTTACCTGTCATATGAAGCTACATGATGAACACGAGAACTGAAGAATGATGTTTGTTGTCCCCACATGAAGTGGTAAAAGCAGCTCCTGGAGTTTGTCTACTAATTTCCTGCTGTGAAAAATGATCTTGATAACCGCTTGAAAGTAAGACATGAATAATGCCTGTCTCTTATACACATCTAGATGTGTATAAGAATGATCTTGATAACCGCTTGAAAGTAAGACATGAATAATGCCAATAAGAACAACCCTTCAGTAATTGATAGTCAACACTATTTCTCAGCATCCGTGGTAATTACCCTCTATGTATTACTACAATACCAACATTACATTTAACATTAATTTATATTAAATATTATTATTTACTTATTTAATTGATTAATTATTATTATTATTAATTGATTATTATTTAATTATTTAGTTTACATTTTAACAATTAACTAAATTATAACAATTTAAATTTTAATTAATTTACAAATAAAATTTTATTTTTTTTTTATTGACTCTCTTCCCCTGTTTATTTCCCTTTCTGTCTCTTATACACGTTTATTTCCCTTTTAGAATAAAGTTGTCATATTTTTACATTTACTTTCCAGAAGCACAAAGAGAAACAAGAACCACTGACAGACCTGGACCCAGATTACATTGAAGATGCTAAACTGTTGGCTGTTGCAGGTATGTTGGAAGCTCTTATGTGTTTGTTTACTTGCATTTATTAATGCAGATAATTAGTGAAGGGAAAAAATACTCTAACTTTAAATATTAAATGCATTTTCACACCTCCAGTAGAAAAATAAAGACATAAAGAAATTTAAACAAAGAATGTTTATTAGATGGCCAACAAATAACTTTTTTGTTTATTTATTTATAATTTCCTTTCTCCCCCCCCCCTCTCTCTCTCTCTCTCTTTCTCCAATTTTATATTTTAAGAAGAGATTACATTGTAAGAATGCAAATGTGAAAAAAGGGAAAGTTAACTAAAAAGTTGTTAATTAAAATACAATGGATTTAAGATAGATGTAATTTAAAAATGTAAGTGACATTTAATTCTGGGTTGGTTGATCAGCCTATAATTGTCATGATATACTGCAAATACCCACCCCATGCATTTTTGCAAAGATACCAATAGTCTTGCATGTCTAGCGTGATGAGACTTGTGCTTTTAGACTCAAATTCCAGAGCTCTCATGCCAGCCACCTGGATATCAATTACAGCCTGGAAGGGTTGGTGGATGGAACACAAAAATAAATATTAGATTTTATAGAAATTTGAGTTATATTTTAAGAACAGATTACACAAAAATGGTTTCTGTTGCAATTAGTTCTTTGTTCAGTATAATTTTGTCACAGATTGACTGGACTAACTATACATAATTGTTATTGATAATAGTTATTTTCTTTTTCAGATGTGCACTTTAGGCCCTACAACACTGTTCTGCTTGTCATCTCATAAAAACCTACACTTTATGCATAAATTAAAATAATGTTGACCCTTTCCTTAAAAGTTGACTCATTTTAAAGATAATTATGATATGTGGACTCATAAAATAACAGAATTTTTAATTTTTTTAAAAAT
>NW_022748946.1:0-2591 GCF_011630105.1 Anneissia japonica | reverse complement strand
AATACTTGGAGTATGTATTATACTTTCTTATCTGAGATTAATCAGTGGACCTTTCAGTTTAAAAGCATAGAGTGTTGGAGCTAAAAATATGCTCAATCTTTTTTAATAGCATATTCTCGCGTATAAGACAATGCCTTAAAGTAGTCGTCATATAAAATTATTTGTATTTTTAAATCATGTTGTCTTATGCACAGATCATCCATAACACATAAATTTACTACTGAAATGAAGCTACTACTGCAACTCAGTACAAATGAACACAATTTTAAATGCAGGGAAATAAGATTTGATGAACATTTAAAAGCTTATAAAATGGTATCATTTGGAAGATTAGCCCTACATTTGGCTCCATTGTTAGCCAGCTAGATGCAGTATCAAGACCATAAAATAGCAGCAAAATGTAGGAATTCCAATGGTTAACAGAAGGGTCATCTTATACGCCCAGCATACAAAAACTGTCTAAAAATCTTCTCAAACTCGGGCGTCATCTTATACGCATATCGCCTTATATGCGAGAATATAAGGTACTGTACTTCAACCTCATGTAAATTGTTATAAGCTACACATCAATTACCCACACACAGTAGTCACTATCAGGGGAAGGAGGCTTAAGGTCCCCCGTTTAGCACAGACCAACCTCCCTGTTCAGCCATCTCATCGGAACAGAATTGAAGACAAAATTTCACAAGGCTGAAATAAGATTGTAGGCTTACATGAAATACTGTGCAATTTGCACTTTCAAAAATATTTGCAGAGAAATAGGCCTTCAATTTTCAAATGATGACTTTAGGCATAATTTTTTCCCAAAAGATACTGCGCAGGCCTTATTTTACAGCCTGGGACAATGTGTACGTGTAGGAGCAGTTTAGAGAAAAAATGGCACGGACAGGTGAATAACGAAGTCGGTGCACGGCTGGTAATGCGAATGAGTACTTCAAAATTAATTGTATAGACGGCCGTACAAATAAACACAATAGTAACAGGAGAACAAACCATCACCAGCCAATGATGGGCAGAAAATATTAATAGGAAAAAAAAGAAAACAAAAACTGAAAAAAAAAATAGAAAAGCAAAGAAAAATGGAAAAGAAAGAAAAAATAGAAAAGAGAGAGTTTAAAAAGAAAAGAAAGTGTTAACAGAAGAAAACATACAGGTTAGAGAATGAAGAGAAAGACCACAACGGAAAGCAAAGGAAGAATCTTTAAAAGAAACTGTAAAACAGATATTACAATTAATAAAAAATACATGGTAAAATTAATTTGAATTAAAATAAAACAAATTATTGAAAATAATATAATAAATACAAATTAAATTGTATAATATTACTAATACAACTCTTAAATATTAAATTTTAATAAATAAATAACAACATTTTTCTTTTAAAATATGTCTAAGTCTGCTCGTCATAATATCTCCTGTACCTCACACAGAGGAGAGTGGCGTGTTCCAATTCTAGCTATTATTTGTATACCGTCTTTCTTTGCAGCACAAAGCGCTTCTGTCCCTGGTCATTGGATCCACATGGTCATTGTAATCAGCACAGGAGCAAGCAACCCCACCAGGTACCCATTTATACTCTTGGGTTCAGAGAAGCAATGCAGATAAAGTGCCTTGCTCAAGGACACAAGCGAAATGTACAGAGAGGGATTGAAACCCTGACCTCCAGGTTGGGAAACCAAACCTTTCATGCTGCACCAAACCGCTTCTAACAGCTAGCTGTTAAATTTAGGCTACATGAAAATAAAGATATATTTTTAATCTACATATTTATTTTTGGTTTTCAGGTATGTTCAAGTTGGTAAAGGATCCCTTTTATCAACTGTTCTCCATTCATAGCTTCATCAGGTCAGGCACCACCACCAAGCAGGTTCCTCTGGTCTTCGGGTCATGTCTGCCTTTAAGATGGTTAATTATTGGTTTAGCAGTATATTAATCAACATGTAAATGCAACTATGTAAATCGTATCAATAATATTAACATAAACATCGATAGATACTCTATAAAAATCATAAAATCCATTGGTTTGATTATCAGCATAATAACATAATAATGTTAAATCATTACAAGTATTAGTATTACTAACTTGCAAAAAAATATTATAACTAACACAAACGTAATAAAATCCACTGTTTTCCCTCAAGAAATCATGGATACAGTAGCAATAGATTACAATAGGGAGGATAATTAACCACACACACATAACATACACACAGCTCTGTGCCTATTTGGCGTTCCATACAAATATATTACGGCCGAACAAGTGTACGCCCGAACCGGACATCATTCCTCCGGCCTACTGTACACTAGGCCTAGTACTATACTACTTTCTATTCTAGGTCTACCCTTGGTAGAGGTAGCCTCTCTTAAGCCTACTAACTTACTACTACCGTACTACTATCTGGGCTGAGGCCTACCACTGAACCAACATGCCTAAATATAAAATTAGCCACTACCACACTAGACTCGGCCTAGCTAGGGCCTAGGGAAGCAGGTCAACTCGGCCACAAGTCAACTCGGCCACAGTCAACTCGGCCACAGTCAACTCGGCCACAAGTCAACTCGGCCACAAGTCAACTCGGCCACAAATCAAC
>NW_022748945.1:0-591 GCF_011630105.1 Anneissia japonica | reverse complement strand
TAGTATGGATAAAGATTCGTAACCTTTAGAAGACATTGATTGTAAGAGATTACCGATTTTAAATTTTTTTAAATAAATAATTATTATGTTAAAATACCTATTAAAAAAATTTGTTTTCTTTGGCACAAATATACTCATACATGGCAGAAGCTATTGAACTATTGATTGGTAAATTATTTAATAATAGATACATATCTACCCAATTATTACAATTATTTAAACATTGTATTAACTATGTCACTATTCCAACTTAAAACAACAGTGTTGGGACCACTACCTTAATATATAATGCGTATTTATAAATGTGACATAGTTTAACCGTAACCATTTAAATTACCAAGTGAGATAAAAAAAAATTATAACCACTGGAAATTGTTTTTGCTATCATTTTTTATGATATATATAAATAATTAATATGTTGTACAAAGAATTTTTAATACACTAAAACAGTGTTTGAACAGGGAAATTTAAATATTATTATATTTACATCTCCCTGGTTTAAAGAACAACTTAAGAATGATATTTGTCCATATGAATTTTTTCAATAACTTAGGGATAGTTTAAAAAAAGATAAGATTTTTGAATACAGTA
>NW_022748944.1:0-952 GCF_011630105.1 Anneissia japonica | reverse complement strand
AGACGTGCCATAATAACACATTTTCTTATCTCAGCCCCACAAGGGCCACAGCATAATGTGTGTCTAAAATCGACTGTAGGACATATCATATATCCAGTGGCGGAATAAAGAGTTTGGGGGGGGGGGCTGCCGACCTGGAGCTGCCGGCCCGAAGACTCACTAAATCTGTCAAAATATTTTTTAACTGGAGATAAAAAGAAAATCATATTCACAATTTTATGTCTGTGAAGTGCCATTTCCGACCATCTGAAAGTGCCATATTCATAAATGTTCTTAACTCAGCCCCAACTATGGTGGGTCTGAGGTGGTATAGACTCTCCAACTTTGAAAGTCCCTCCCTGGCCTCAACTTTCTAGATCCATATTATATCATTTAGGCCTATTTAGGTCGTTAAAAATCATTTAGAATAACAATGCACGATGGAATTGGTGACCGGGACCCAAAAAGGGCCCCCAGTTTAAGAAATACACAGGGCGCCCGGCTCCATCTTACACCACTGATAAGGCGTTAACAACGTAACCAGTAACCAATATAGGCCACAGACACTCGTCACAAAATAAGGGTATTACTAGATTTCAAAAAAGCATATGATAGATCGTAATATCCTCTTCGAAAAATGTGCGAAATATTAGTGCAGAGGACACTTTAGTATCATGAATCTCATATTTTCTCTGTGGTAGAAAACAAAGGATAAAGATTGATAATATTTTTTCACCATGGGTTTCAATTAATGGTGGTATACATCAATGTTCATGGCTGGGGCCCATACTTTTCATCGTCTTCGCCAATTACTTGTTGGAGAGGGTGCCGTGCATTAAGTAAATGGACGACGCCTCCGTCTCTGCGAGCGCATTGGGGGAGATGGGAGAAGTGGGCTCCAATCACTTATTGATTCTGCTGCCAATTGGGCAAAGGGCAACCATTTGGATCTCAATGCTAAAAAGACAGTAGA
>NW_022748943.1:0-1086 GCF_011630105.1 Anneissia japonica | reverse complement strand
CGTTTGATGGTATATTGATGTTGTTCTTTTGAATTTTAAGGTTTAATTATTTTGTGGAATTTGTAAAGTCTATATTTTTTATATTTATATGTAAATCCTCTCAAAGTTCAATTTATTTTGCAATGAGTTTGATAATAAAACCAGAAATGAAGTGAAAAATGAAATATTCTGATTCATTCATTCAAAAAGGTTCATTCAAAAAGTCCTTAATACACATAATTTGGTCATTTCAGGATTTTGTTGGTGAAGTAAGTTACATGAATGGTATAAATCGCGTAAAGCCTGAAACTGTTCAAGTGAGCCTACCGGATGGCATTGCCCATAATTACAGTACCCAGGCTTTGAACAGCACAGAGCAGGCTAAGGAAAGATTACGTCAACAGCTTGCTAAGGTAAACAGATCATTCATTAATTTAACAGAAATATCCTTGACTTGATCTTTCGCGAGATTAACAGATAATCAGTATGATGCTCTAGTTTATACTAATATAAAAATAGAAAAAAATTACATAATACTTTTACTTAATTAAATTAATTACTGTAATTTTTAATCTATATCTAGGTAGTAGTAGACTTGGTGTTTGCAAGGACGATAAAACATCTAAAATATATATTTTAAAAATTCTTCATAAGCTATAAAACACTTGCACAACCCATCATGAAGCCCATCCCAAAATGATCAGCATGTTAAGCATCTGAGTGGAATCCATTGCGCCAAACCAAATACTGTATTACTATACTTTTTTTTATTTTAATATTTATTTTGATTATTATTACATCAGCTTATTTTAAAATATATTAAAAATATTTTTTTTTTATTATTTTTTTATTTTATTCAATTTCCAGGAGAAAGAAACAAAGAAAATATACAATAAGTACAATAGTTCCTGCGAGTGACCAAAAGTAAACAATTTAAAGAACTGCACACTTTCGATTGACTTCCCAACTAAAAGACTTACATTAAAAAAAAACAAAGAAATATCCTAAAATTCAATGCTATTGATAACCAGCTTTAGAGCTCTTCTAAACCCTCCAAAATATGTTATCACGAATATCACAAGGAATATGTTCCCAAATTCGTGGAAA
>NW_022748942.1:0-581 GCF_011630105.1 Anneissia japonica | reverse complement strand
GAGTATAATAATAATAATAATAATAATAATAATAATAATAATAATAATAATAATAATAGCTTAGATTGGGCTACAGTATGACCTCCGACATTGGTTTTCAAAGGATATGTCTGGTTATTAATCTATGAAGGTAATACTGTAGTTCCATTTTTACTTCCGCAGTGTTTAATTCGGCTCCACCAACCAGAACCTCAGATTTGCAATAAAACAAAAGTCATCGAAGCATATAACCAGGGACGCGTGGTGATCAGTGATATAACCATGGAGGTATAATACCTCCATGATATAATGTTGTTCTAGGCCTAAAGATGAATTTCTGTTTCCAATGATCAATAAATACAGTACCTTATTATAAATGTCAGAATAACGATCATATAAGCTACACACTGATTTTATAGTTACACTGCCGTACTGTTCTTGCCATTCAGTTACGTCCTTTGGGCGCGACGTTTCCCCCATACTGCCTTTCACAGACGCAAGGATCATGCTTTGAATAAATTACTGTCGTACGATCAGGGAACAGTGAAATTACGTACAGATCATGAAAAAACTTTCCTGTCATGAGGTCACAGCTAGGTCAC
>NW_022748941.1:0-559 GCF_011630105.1 Anneissia japonica | reverse complement strand
CATTCTTCTCTGTTGAAGCTGATATTCTCCCGTCAATGGACCAGACATTGTTGGTTTTAGGATGATGCTTCGCTTTTGCAAGTAGATTTCGCCTCATCTGAGTTAGGTCCTCTTGTATTGATATTCCACTCCCTTTTAGCTTCCTACGAGCCGTTATTACTAATTTTCTACTCCTATATGTAGTAAATTTCACAATTATAGGTCTTGGTCGGCTCTTATTTAGACTGTTTTTCGGCCCTATTCTGTGCGATCTATCGATGTCGAGAAGGTTAATGTCAACGGCAAGCTTACTCTTTGCTAAGTGCAGAACAATTTCGTCTGTGCTCTCCTGCTTAGACTCGGGAACCCCAAAAATTCTCAAACAATTTCTACGAGAATATTGTTCTAATTCATCTATCATTTCAGATTGTTTATCAATTTTTTCTTTTAGCTCATCCACAGCGGAGCTATTGGGCACTACATTGCATGATATTATGTCGTCCAATTTGTTCTCGTATTCAAATAGCTTTCCTTCCAGGTGGTCAAGTCTATCTAAAGTTTTTTCCATGGTTTTTCTAAC
>NW_022748940.1:0-734 GCF_011630105.1 Anneissia japonica | reverse complement strand
ATGATGAGACCCTGGATCTCGTCATATGTACATCCTTTAGAAGAGATGATTAGATGATGAGATCCTGGATCCTGTCATGTGTACATACTTTAGAAGAGATGATCAGTTGACGAGATCCTGGATCTCGTCATGTGTACATCCTGTAGAATAGATGATCAGATGACAAGATTCAGGATTTTGTCATCTGATTATCTATTCTACATGATGTAGACATGTTGAAATCATGGATATAGTCATATGTATGATCAGATGACGAGATCCTTGATCTCGTCATGTCTACATCCCTCAGAAGAGATGATCACATGAGGAGATCCTGGATATCGCCATGTCTACATCATTTACAAGAGATGATTAGATGACGAGATCTTGGACCTCGCCATGTCTACATCCTTTAGAAGAGATGATTAGATGACGAGATCCTGGATCTCGTCATGTCTGCATCCTTTAGAAAAGATGATTAGATGACGGGATCCTGGATCTCTTCATGTGTACATCCTTTGAAGAGATGATTAGATGACGAGATCTTGGATCTCGTTATGTGTACATCCTTTAGATGAGATGATTAGATGATGAGACCCTGGATCTCGTCATATGTACATCCTTTAGAAGAGATGATTAGATGATGAGATCCAGGATCTCGTCATGTGTACATCCTTTAGAAAAGATGATTATGTAATATCTTTGGGTTCAAGAACGTATCAAAACGTACACAATGACTTCATTTCCAGAACAAT
>NW_022748938.1:0-1145 GCF_011630105.1 Anneissia japonica | reverse complement strand
TAATGTGTTAATTCTTGATTAGGCCTACTCAATCACAAAAAAAGTATTAGCTCCGATCCCATATATGCCTATTGTGTTTAGTCTTTACCGCTTGGACTAACGTTAAACGATTGAGCAAAAGATCAGATCTAATCCTAATATTAGGCCTGTGTTTATTCTTTATCACTCAATGAGCTTATCCTCAATTTCTTAATTTCATATCTCTATCGGTTTAACGACATGCACTGCATAAGATAACCTTTTTTTTTTATTGTCCATCAAATATATGGAAATTCATTGTCCATTTGCCGTAAAAATACAAAAACATCAATTAAATTGCATCAAAATTTAAATTGCACTACAAATATAAATCTCAAATTGTTATCGAAAGGAATTAGGAAAACACAAAGTAAAGTTCACAACAGAAAATTGAAATTGAGCTAACAATGTAAATAGTCCGCCAGAATCGAAAAAAAATAAATAAAACAACTTCCAACAAAATACATCTATCCACAATACCAAATAACACCAAAACTACAGACGTTCACTGAAAACTTAAAAAATTGAGAGAGTACGCCAACGGTGCAGCGTCCAAATTCTGGCCTTATCTTTATATCGCATATCGTATTTTTGGGTCCGCGCATGCAAGGCGCTGACTCTAGAGCCCCGCTGCTGTTCTTGTTCTTGTTACAAGAACTTTAAAAGCGCTCAGCGTCGCCAGTTTCGATTGGACCTGCAGGAAATTTTGTACACATAAACTAGAGGTGATTTCCAACAATTAACATTCATCGCCTTTTTTTGTTGGACCCCAGGGTTCCGCTACACCTACAAAACAAAACAGGGGTTTCAGCAAGGACTTTACATTACTATAGGGAGATTTCGATTTGTGCGACGACGCGACGCTAGAACGGAATCACTCATGCGTGACCGTCCTACATAGCGTCCTCGTTCTCTGCATACGTAGATTTGGCCAAATTGCGTTCCAGAATCTACTAGATGAGGTGACCTTAACGTTCTCGCATGCGCAGATGACTTTTAGTGACGTCATTACTTTCTACGTCCTACCGTCGTCGTGCAATCGAAAGCTCCCTATTACCACTAATAGGGCACGTGGCATGGATGGCGCGGTCGATGAAGAATATGTTCGAAAGTGTGAATTCGAATCG
>NW_022748937.1:0-736 GCF_011630105.1 Anneissia japonica | reverse complement strand
CCTAAAGTATACCTTCTTTTTCGTGGAAGTTTATAATAACCCCAAATAAATTATCATTAGATTAATATGGATGAAATTTAGCCGTTAAAAATACCTTTAAATTATTTTCTTACTACAGTAAGCATAATGATTTTATAGCGCACCATACCGTGCGATTGGGAAAGAGAAACAAAAAGCCGGGAAACAATTGATTCCAGTTGCTTCCTTGGCGCAGTCGGCAGCGCGTCAGTCTCATAATCTGAAGGTCGTGAGTTCGAGCCTCACAGGGGGCACTATTTTCTGTACTATAAAACAATTATATTTTATTTCCATAAATTAATGTTATAATTTTTTATCAAATTTTTTTTCATTTTTATAATCCTAAGCTTTCTATTAAATTATTCATTAATAATTTACGATATTCCATATTAATAGTATAATGATATAATATAATAAAATAGTACAGTAATAATAATAATAATAATCACGTAAAAAAATTAAATAAACAACCTGTAGATAAAATTATGTAATTATATTGTAATTAGCTTCTATTAAATTATTCTTTAAAATATTATACCGGTATTACATTTAAGTAGGCCTAGTATAATAATAATATTCACGTGACAAAATAAAAAATCAAAGGTAACTAAATTGTATAGAGTAACACATAAAGCAAAAATAATTAATAAAATAAAGGACCATTGCCGTGACATTGTTTCATCAATGCCGTGACCAGGATTCGAACCTGGGTTATTGC
>NW_022748936.1:0-1271 GCF_011630105.1 Anneissia japonica | reverse complement strand
GCTGAATCTGAAAAGTAGCAGGCGCACCATTTATCATCAAAGTTCAGAGTGGGGGGGGGGGACGTGGTCGGGAATTTTTTTTTTCTAGATGCCAAGAAATAGCCTCTCCTGCATTCTTGGAGCTCTGTTTATGGATATATTTTATTAAACAAAATAATGTTGTTTTGTAAGATTTTTTTGGTTTTATTCAGCTGGTCATAATGTTGAGTATCATACTGTACTAATATAACAGACATATACAAAAGTAATAATTTGTAATAAGTGAATTTATCATTTAAAAAAAAATCCAAAATGACTGTTATCATGACATTATTGAAGTACAGTAAAACATTTCGTTTCTGCAAAAGGTAGGTATTTATTGTAGTAACAGGCCCGGATTACTGTTTCACATACTGTGGAAAATAATAAATAGAAGTACTGTATATAAAGGTACTTGTTGCATGTAATAAATTGCCATTCCCTTTCCTTATTTTAACATATACATAGAACATTCTAGAATAACATTTAATTGATCAAAGAAACTGTGTAAACCACATTGATAATTTTAGGAACACATAACACCATGTAGAATCCAAGAGTAATATATGGAAGCTTCTGTAATCTTGGGTACTTTAGAGGCAAATAAGCCTGATTGGAATAATGATGATGTAAGGTGACCAATGAGGAACTTAGGCAATATAGAATGCTCTGGAGTTGTACAGCTAGGGTATATAAGCTGACAGTTTTATCTTTCTTTCTATATTGATACCAAATTCTTGTTGGAGTTTATACAGAATAAAAGTTTATTTGAGAGTTGTTTTACAACATTGTGAGCTGTGTTTATATTTTATATGTCAAAGAAGGATTCCTAGTCATTTCTATACCGCTCAGAAATACGTCAAGTAGGAATTCATGACATTGCATATCAATTGTGTGGTTCTCCTGGATAATCAGCTACAACCTTATCATAAGTTGGAATCTGAAAAATAACATTATAAATCAAATAAATAAAAGCATCACTAAATACCTTTTTGGACAAATCTGGCTAGGTCTGTATTAATAAGCCAGTGAAAAACTTATATAATGTATTTAATTATTATAATAATAATTATAATAATAATAATATAATAATAATAATATAATATTATAATAATTATTATTATAATTATTATTATTATTATGGTTGTATATTATAATAATCAAATCATTGCAATATGTGTAAGCTTATACCCAGGTCTAAATTCCAGTTGGGACCAGTTGGAAATGCCAACTGGTCCAACTGGTTTCCAACT
>NW_022748935.1:324-532 GCF_011630105.1 Anneissia japonica | reverse complement strand
CAACTCGGCGAGATAAGCACTTTTGTGCAAAAAGTGACAATGTTAAAAAGTTGAGTCAAAAATGAAATTTTTTTTTGTTGGGTTAGGGTTAGGGTTAGAGTTAGTGTTAGGGTTAGAGTTAGGGTTAGGGTTAGGGTTAGAGTTAGGGTTAGAGTTAGGGTTAGGGTTAGGGTTAGGCAAAGTGAGATAGGCTTAAACAAACACTATT
>NW_022748935.1:0-261 GCF_011630105.1 Anneissia japonica | reverse complement strand
CTCAACTCGGCGAGATAAGCACTTTTGTGCAAAAAGTGACAATGTTAAAAAGTTGAGTCAAAAATGTAATTTTTTTTGTTAGGTTAGGGTTAGTGTTAGGGTTAGAGTTAGGGTTAGGGTTAGGGTTCGGCAAAGTGAGATAGGCTGAAAAAAACACTATTCCAATGAAAGTTTGAAGTTTTTCGGAAAAGTACAAGAAATATGGCGCAAAGTCAAAAATTTGCACTAAGTGCTTAACTCGGCGAGATAAGCACTTTTGTG
>NW_022748934.1:0-521 GCF_011630105.1 Anneissia japonica | reverse complement strand
TACCTTCGAAATACTATTTCGTTCCCTCGAAATGATTTATATATATTATATACATCCTTAGAAACGACAAAGACGCTAATATTTCAAAAAACGAATACAGTGCATTTAATGTGTAACAATTTTGAAAAAATTAACGACATAAAGACCACCTCATGGGCATTCTATTTTAATGAATTTGTATATTTAAATTAAAGCGTATTTAAAGAACCACAGATCGTTTTTAAGTTACTGTATAAGTAATATTACACTTTATTAAATTAATTAAAATTATTTTACGTGATTTTCAAGAGTACTTAGATTAACATTGCTGAGTGTGGGTTGCAACCACATGTTCGTATTTGCCTACGACCAAAACTATACGGTATGTCATTGCACAACAAATATTTCACTATTATGTTGTTATTGGTTTTTTTTTCATTTTCACTCAGATATTTTAGTTTAATGCTACAGTATTATGGCCAATTTTAAGACTTGCTATGCAGTGGCGTATCTATCGGGTTGCACACGCCCATTCAAAAATT
>NW_022748933.1:0-2545 GCF_011630105.1 Anneissia japonica | reverse complement strand
ATATTTTACTTTAATGTGACAGAGCACATAATGTTCGATAATGTGTTAAATTCTGGTTTCAAGGTAATGCAATTACATAATAGTTACACAGACACATGCATCATACAAAAACACATATATTGCCATATTAAGAGGCAAGGTCTTTAATGTTGTTGATATGGTTCTTGTGGATATAATCTGGTTTACTGATCCATTTCAGACAAGGCCATCTAATCCTTCCTCATAGCAGACGCATCTTTGACATATCTAGTTCTTCTGATTGATAGGCTCAAATTTACTGGTACAACAATTTTTTTCCCTCGTGCAATGATAAAAGAAAAAAAACTTCCTCTTTCAGTAATTTAAAAAATCATTTTTCTTGGTGAACGTACGCTGTTATTCGCATCGTCTATGTTTGCTGGTATTAGATGCGTCTATAGCCTGGGGACTTCTGGACAATTAGATTTTAGATTGATTGTAGTGCATTCTGGGTTTTATTTTTTAATTTTCTTTTGAACAAATTTTAAAGGGAGAGGACTGTAATCGTATAATCTTAAATATAATGTTTCTTAATATGAGGAGAGCCTAAGTATGTATAAACAAAATAATAAAACTGATGTTATAAATTTTGTAAATATAAAAGGTGTGGGAACATAACTATTTTACCGGTATTGCTTTCCTTGTATACAGTAAACCCAACACTATGAGCTCGTGGTCTGTATCTTGTCTTAGTAATTGGAATTTTCTCGCCACAAAGCCATTTCAGAAACCCTAAAACAATAGGTTGATTGTAGAGATGTTAAGTGGCAGTGCTTTAAATAAGTTAAATTAAATGTAGCGTCACAGGACCCTTTTAACCATGTGCATCAATGGTCTAGAAAATTACTTGCGCGGGTCCGGGTAATATAGACTTAGTTTTACTACAATACACAATCTTTCAAAGAATTTAAATTTTTCCAATTTATTGTATCTTAACGTGTTGTACCACTTCCTCATTTTCTTGCCTCCTTCCGTGGAGGTGTGATTTTTACTTACTCTACCTCTAAACACTGAGATTTCACTAGCAAATGTGGTTTTCTTTGCAAAGCCAATGCTCATGTGATCGTGAGTTTCCTACCTGTATCAGGGTCATGTTCATGTGGACTGAGGCAGTCAGGCAAGCCTCCTCATGACTTCGACGCTGCATGTTTTAAACAGTATAGTGGTGGACTTTTCCCACTATTCAACTCTATTTCTAACCCTCCTCTTGTACTCCTACACTTTTGGAGTCCTTAGGAGTTCGGCTTTACCCACCAGAACCAGAACTAATACTTGCCAACCATTTTCAAGGCCAATAGGTGAGAATAAATAGTATCTCCACTGACAAGAATCCTGAATAAAATATATACTAAACTATCACAATATTATAAATTATATTAAAAATAATTGATTTGATTGTCTAAAAAGTAATGGTTGGCAACATAAATGTTTATAAAATAATTTATTCATGAAATATTAAAATATAAAAAATTTATTATCAACCCCTATTTTTTAAGTACCCTATGGCTAGCATGCTCAGACTGACTTAACTCACTCCTTCCCTTCTAATGTATCTGATCACAGTCTTTAGTTTATTATAGTCAAGGACTTGGTTTAGGGAGCATCCAGTGTCATATTTTACGTTGGTCAATATATACTTTTGCCGATCTTACTGAACTGTATCAATGACATCAGTCACCTAAAAATTTTTTATCTTTTTCTCAAATGGTTAGGGAATTAAAAATGTTACTCTAGGGAGTGAAAAAATAAAGTATACATCAATGCCATAGCCAGGATTTTCAAACTGTGTGGGACAATATCAGGGTGGACCCACTTTACGTGTAAATGCAAATAATCTGGACCCATTTTCTTCAAAGTTGTCCCATTTTACACAAAATATGAGAAATCTGGATGCATTATTCAAAAGTGGGCTCATTTTTAACATAATATAAGAAATCTGGACCCATTCTTTGTGGACCCAATAGAAATAAAATTGTCCCAATAGTATACATTACTTTAAGTTATTAAAAAAGACTTGTAACAATAGAATGTTAAACCATACATACATTGACCACTTCCGATTTTTCTGCTATTGGTAGGAGTGTAAAAAAACTTAATGAACCTAGGAAGTACAAAAGTTAATAATGTAAAATACTGTAAATTCACAAGTTCACAAATTAAGTGTAATTTTTATGATAAAAAAGTAAAGAAGAGATTGGTAAAAATAATATAAAAGCTTGTAAAATGCATTATGTGAAACCCTACTTTTTATTGTATTTTTTTAGTAATTTAACTATTATTAACTGTTAAAAATTTAAGTTTGAAGAAATGAGTACTGTAACTGTAAAAGTGAAGTAAACTTCTTTCTATTACATTAGGTGAATCTGAGGAAATTATTATTTAACCCTTTCACTGCTGTAGGTATATGCACCCCCTGTGCTGGGACTTTTTTTAACGAAAAAAGTTAATTTTTAAAATAATTTAAAAAAAATACTAAAAGAGGTTATTTCTAAATTCTTTTTGTGTGTTGGGGCGAGCAATAGGTTGG
>NW_022748932.1:0-1302 GCF_011630105.1 Anneissia japonica | reverse complement strand
CCTCTGACTGACTATTATTTCATTAATGATAATGAGTAATGGTAATAACAAATTATTAAACTATTTTAGCCAAAACGAGGCCAAGTGGAGCATCTTATTCAAAAATACAGTACCAAGGGATGAAAATTAAAATCGTGTACATTACACCCAAACACCGCAACGCTCGAGTTTCAAACTAGCTGTACCGAACTTTCTGAGTAAATTGAGGGCGCAATTGCAAGCGATGGTGCTTAGCGAAATTTGATTGGCTAAATCTATGGCAGCCATCTTGGATGGTACACACACACAGTTCTGCGTATTTCGAACATCGAATACATTGCGGTTAGCGCTCTAGTATTCTTATTATATCTCTATGGTAATAAAAAGAATATACAACCGTTAGTTGGCGTCCTACACAGGCATGACGTTTTTACGAACGGGACTTTGCTCTCTTGTTCTATTTATACTCTTTGGTACACCGCACTACCAACCAAAATTTAATCCTCACATTCTTAGGTCTTCAAACAAGCACCTTCTTGAGCAAGGCAGGTGGAGACATAAAAACTTGGTAAACATAATTTCTCAGGTATTGCCCTATACACTATGAAATGCCCTACTTTATCGTCTGTCGGTATATTTAAGAAAAAGCAAAAATCTTATCTCTTCTCCATTTCATACCATGGTATTAATACCTCCATGCTCATACTAAGTTTTTTGACACACATGTAATATATTATTAATTAATTAACCACAACAGTTAATGTGCACTTTGTCTCTTATTTTTTAGACAAAACACGTCTTTAACTGCTTTTTTAAACTCAGTGAGTCGAAACCAGTAAATGATTGGATTTGCTAAAGAGTTAATGGTCATAAAGATGTGATCTAAAATAGCATCTAATCATTTCATATAGGCTTAGATCATCAGTTGCTTTTATAAAACTTTTGAGCATTTTTGACAAACAAATTAATCCCCACATCAAAATTAACACTCCTATTATGATACAAAATGTTCTTAACAATCTTTTAGATTCTTCAACCTTATGTGTCGATAGAGGGATGGTCATCATGTGGCTACCTTTGTAAATTGCTATATACAGAGTCATAATTAGTGTTATATACAGTATTGCAAGCACTGAAAAACAGAATCCACACGGACTTTCAAATAACGTTAAAACTATAGCAAAAACGGTGTTGCTTACTACCACGATGGTGACGGCGAGCGTACAAGTTTTCCTAGTGACAATAAGGTGATATCTCACCGGTGCCCACACGAGTGCGATGTAGCGATCGATAGCAATACAAGCAATTGAACAAACTGATGTA
>NW_022748931.1:0-1055 GCF_011630105.1 Anneissia japonica | reverse complement strand
TAATAAAACAGAAAATAAGACAGAAAATAATGATGCGGAAACGTTAGACAGTAGAACACAATATAATTTATTCAGGATATATATATATATAAAAAATCTGTATCCCAACCCTCCCTTACTCGCTAACCGCCAACCCCCAACCTCAAGTCTATCCTCACGTCGTCCAATTTACTCCCTAACCCGACTTCCCATGGTAATATTAAACGCGACAAACCACGCTGTAAAGTATGCAAGCATCTCGTCACCGACAGCGTTGTTAGGCTCCCACACACCTCTTCTTCTATCAATCCCCCTCCCCTCACCTGTGACTCTTCGAACGTTATTCCTCATGTGCAATATCTGTGATCATGGCTCTTATATAGGCGAAACTGGAACTAAATTTAGACTCCGGTTTAATAACCACAAACAGTCCGTCCGTAGCAAGAGCAAGGGGTTCCCTGTTGCTGAACACTTTAACCCCCTGGCCACTCCATTGACAACATCCGATGTGTTCTGCTGGCTAACAATTTTCCATCTCTTGACCATAGAAGATGCTCAGAGCTCAAACTCATCATCAAATTCAATACTCACAATTTAGGCCTTAATCGTGACATGGGTATTCTGAGCGATTACCATTCACACACACTTGACTTTTTTTCATACCGTATTCCCGTTTCATTACATTATGTACACCTTGTTATATTCCATATCACTTGTATTATGCTATATTTAATTTTGACTTCTGCATCTCTTTTGTATCTAGGCTTACCTAGTTTACTTTGTTTTTATTTATTTTGTTAATGGTTTATTATTATTATTATTATTATTATTATTATTATTATTATTATTATTATTATTATTATTATTATTATTATTATTATACTATATTACATTATATCATATACTGTACATATATGTGTATGTGCATTAGGCTTATATATTATCTTGTAATTGTTATTGCCATTATATTTATCTGTATCATGGGCTATCGCTTCCACTTCTCGATATCATAGTACTTTGTTTTACTCATTATCTCGCTCCCATTATATATCATTATCCCCATGTCTCCAATATTG
>NW_022748930.1:0-1891 GCF_011630105.1 Anneissia japonica | reverse complement strand
ATGACCTGGCTACGGGCCTGCAATGGTGCGACGTCATTGTTGAAAACGCAGTGAAGTTGGTGAGGCAACATTTATTACTTTGTCTTGAATATGAATTAAAATCTTATTACGGCACTAACGTAGAAGCATGCAAATATTTCAGTAAGGGGCGTACCCATTATATTAAAAAATATATTCGAGAAGCAAATTTTACAAATATTCTCAATTTTTAATTCAGAAGAAAAATTCTAGATTTTCTGGGAAAATTATATTTTATATTGGAAGAGGGAAATTGGCCTTTAAGATTGGATTTTAGGTAGACTTGGGAGGCCTGCTGAGTCATTGCGACATGTTTCCAAAAACAAATACAGTATAAAATTTAAAATGCCACAACTACGAACTAATTAAAGGCAATCTTCTGTCACATGTTCAATAATCGAGTTATTTTGTCCGTAGTAGTAATAAAGCTTTATTTATTCACGAAAACATAACTCAACAACTTACATGTTTTTCATCATGGTCTTGATAAAAAAGAAAACAAAAAAATATATATATAATATAGTATATCAAATTTACAAATCATACAATATAAAGAAAAGGCTTAAATACAATATAACTAAATATGATATTTTGGATTTGCGTCAGGAGAATCAATTAGGGGGCCTATATGTATTTTGCCCAACCTGTCGTGAAAATATATTGAATACTCAGTGCGTGATTCAATATACATTTTTAAATCACATTTCTCAAGAGATAAAATATCGTCACGCACATTTGTATTTGTGGTATTTTATTTTGAAGTTGGTTCAACTATTGCGTACCTGGATTTGCGTTAGGGGGCTTTTATGTGCAATTTTGCCCAACCAGTCCTGAAAATGTACTGAATATTCCATGAGTGTAAAAACACTAGCAAAAAATGCTCTAGGCCTATACTTACTACTATTATTGAGGGTAATTGTTATTATCGTGATGGAATAAACAATCAAGGGCGTCGATTCGTGGTTGAAAGTGGGGTGGGGGAGGGGGAACGAAATGAAAAATAAAGTCTTGGTTGGGTACCAGGGGGCGAAATCCCTGAGAACTTCTGGCGCCTATAGCCTTTAAATTGATTTTAAGCAATGCAATTAACATTTATTTCCATACGAAATTTTTAAAATATCCTGTGGCGGATCCAGTAATTTGAAATAGAGCTAGGCCCAGAGAGGGACCTTTACTGATGGAGATGTATACGACATCAGCCCCACCGTGGTTGGGGTTGATGTAAGAAAATGTATGATTATGGCACCTGTAGTTGGTCGGAAATGGCACTCTCAGACTAAATTTGAATATAATTTTCATTAAGTTTCTCCACTTTTAAATTTCGAAAAAAAAAAAATTAGGGATGGTGGGCCGGCAGGGCCGTTGAATCCGCCACTGAAATACTAATCATAAAAAGTTTTTAAAATTATCCTTTTAGTCATAATTATGCCCGCTTATATATTTCGTATATATACACTACAGGTTAATATTACACATGGTCATGGTGTCAAAAAAATGAGCCGTGGGCCAAGAGGGTTTATTTTTTGTCTAAAAATATATAATTAAATTTATAATCGATTTATGATTGTTACCATCTCCATAAATTACACACTTTTTTTTAAATAGACAAAAATGTTGGAAAAATTCATTATGCAAATTAGAAAAAATAGACCAATAATGTTACGGGATTAAATGTATTGTACTCGTTGATGACGTCGCGAATTGCTAATTACCAAGAAACAACAACCTTTCATCTCCCAGCCTAGGAACCATTCAATTCGAGCGGATGCCACTTCGAGCGAAGGCCAATTCGAGCGAATTCGAGCAGATTTTTTTTTCGAGCGGATGCAGTGGTATATAACTGTTTGTTATTTTCATGGGTTTAATGATTTAT
>NW_022748929.1:0-994 GCF_011630105.1 Anneissia japonica | reverse complement strand
TTATATATATATATATGCATTCAATCACTTCGTGGGCTGGACACGTAGTGCGTATGGACGACACTCGCATACCAAAAATGCTCTTCTACGGTTAGCTAAAGGACAGCAGTCGTAGTGTAGGACGTCCTCGTCTACGACACAAAGACACACTAAAAAGTAATCAAAGAATGTGGTATGAGTTTGGTTACTTGGGAAGACGATGCAATCAATCGGCAATTGTGGCGTAACCGATGTCTTGCAGCCACCAAACACCAGGAAGAGAAGCGCATCGCTGCCGTCGTAAAGCAGAAGCGAGCAGTGAGAAAATCACGAAACCCAGAGACCAGCAGTACAACTTACAGATGTGACGAATGCGGCAAAGAATGTCCATGTCCATCACGCACTGGACTCCTTTCGCACCAGAGGGCACATCGTCGCCGAGATGCTCATTCGTCGTAAACGACAAGAGACGCCATATAATGCAAAACTATTTAAAATTAAAACGGAACAGTAGAGAAAATCCAGCACTAGTCCGTGAATTTGCGAAGAAGATCGGAGATCTAAAGGTGCAATCTCTACCGTGCATCAATGGCGGCCCGCTGGATTTCAATAAAGATTCTTTAATAATATATAAATTTAAAACGGAACAGTAGAGAAAATCCGATCAGAATGACAAAATAAACTAAGCATCCACTGGAAGGAATCCCAATATCTGCAGACGGATCCGTTTCGGCCTTCCAGGCCTCATCAGTGCAGCTAGGGTATAGACCCAAACGAAACGTTCGACCAGCTTAGGTAGGGCCCAAACTAGTCCCACGAGCACTAATGATTACAGAGCCAAACCAGGGCAATATATATATATACACAGCCCAGTTGTGAATGCAAATAGTGGAATACAAGCTATGTGGCTCGGTTCCAGTAGATACAGAGAATATTTTGTCACTCTTAACGCGTCCTATGAAATTCTTACGAGACAGCACTAGTCTGTGAATTCATGAACAAGATCGGAGATCTA
>NW_022748928.1:0-935 GCF_011630105.1 Anneissia japonica | reverse complement strand
TTTATTGGAAATTCCGTAGTGCAGAGTAAATTTATCAAAACCCATTAGATTTACAGTAATATGAAGAAAAAAAAATTAGTTTATACAGAAATAGTATCTAAAATGATCTCAGTTTCCAAAGTTAAAGCAAAAGATCTAATCTAAACACACATATATTAGGCAGGATGTATTTGTTTGAAAAAGAACCCACTCTTTTGTGAAATTAAGACGTTTATAGGTGAAAATTGTAAATTTAGAAGTAAGTTTTATTTTTTCCTTTGAACTGAGATCAATATGTGATTTTTTTTTATTTCTTTAAAAGCATTTGTTTTTTAACAATTACAGCAGATGCAAATAATGTTCTGAGAGATAATTGAAAAACAATGGCCATTGAATAACATTTTTTTGATAATAGAAATAAAAGTTTTAAAAACGTTATTTCACTAACAAAGTAGAGGAATGACATACAGTATACAATACCAAAATATGCAACTCATAGATAACCACAAACTTCACTTTTGTTAAATATTAACTTTACATGTTATAAACAATGCGAATAAACAGTAGTTAAAGCATGTGGATCAATTGTGTGTTACAGAATTTGATTATTGGGGAGATTCCTTTTAAAAACTAAATTAGTTAAGATAAAAAAAAATGCATATAATGACTCAAGAAAATCAGTTTTAATTCAGAATTTGATTATTGGGGCCATTTTTACCTACCTGTCATATGGGGCCATTTTTACCGGGGCCATTTTTTCCGGGGCCATTTTTTCCAGGGCCATTCTTACCGTACACCCTATTAAGCATAGTGTGTACAAGATTTCTTTTGTATTTATTGTCTACATGACTATCATAATGTAAAAGAAGACCTTTGTTAGTAGATTTCTTGCACTTTAGTTTCCAATGATGAAGTAGCTGTTTTAGAAATAGCCATTCCTAAAAAGTTTATGGAAT
>NW_022748927.1:0-1155 GCF_011630105.1 Anneissia japonica | reverse complement strand
GGCATACTTCACTGTCCAATCCGAGGGAGCCTAGCCCCGCGGAAGCAGGGGGTAGGCCTACAGCAATTAGGTCTAGGCCCTCTTTAGGCTAGACGCGCCTAGACGATTGGAAGCGACGATCGAAGAAAAACGGTTAAGCAAGGCAAGGACTTCGCTAACTTTCATTCCTCAGTATTAAAATCCTTCCACTTATGGGCACTGCAGTTGGCTCAGCATGAATTACACAGGAGCCAGTGAGCTTCCATGACGGCCTAGGCTCGGACATGACAGGTTGTTTGTTGTTATTTCGCGACGTCATTTAATGAGTACAATACATTCATTATCCACCATCAACTAAACAGCCTTAAAAAAGAAAAAAAAATGGTTCGTGTGGGAATCGAACACACAACCTCCATGTTTGCTATTCATTATCCACCATCAACTAAAAAAAAAAAAAAAACTGGCTCGTGTGAGGATCGAACCCACGACCTTCAAAAAAAAAATTTAAAAAAGATTTAAAAAAAAACTTGCCCCGTGTGGGAATGGATCCCACGATCGCCGAGTTTACTACCCTTGATCCAGCATGACTAAACAGAGGGAGGTAAACCGCGGCCCCTAAACCATATATGCGATAAACCTAGCACCACACCAAGTACCAGTTAGTCAACTCTGATTATACTAGAAAAAATTCTTTGTATATATACAATACAGGTTAATATTACGCATGGTCATAGTGTCAGAAAATTGGGCCGTGAGCCAAGAGGGTTTATTTTTTGTCTAAAAATGTAGAATTAAATTTATAATCGATTTTTGATTCTTACCATCTCCATAACTTACGCACTTTTTTTTAAATTGACAAAAATGTTTGAAAAATTAAATATGCAAATTAAGAAAAAAATAGACCAATCATGTTACGAGAAACCTGGTGGTTGTGTGTTCAATCTCCACACGAACCAATTTCTTTTTTTTTATATTTTTTTTAACCAGTCTAGTTGATGGTGGATAATGAAGAGCAAACCTGGAGGTTGTGTGTTCGATTCCCACACGAACCAATTTGTTTTTTTAAATTTTTTAGTTATTTTTTTAAGGCAGTTTTGTTGATGGTGGATAATGAATAGCAAACCTGGTGGTTGTGTGTTCGATTCCCACACGAACCAATTTTTTTTTTTTTTTTTT
>NW_022748926.1:731-925 GCF_011630105.1 Anneissia japonica | reverse complement strand
GAATTCATGCCGCTGTTTCTGACCCTCGATTCCATGCACGACTGGCGCATATTCTTCGGTCGAGCTAATTCGAACGATTCCCCTCTCACCTTCCAGTGGCATTTCGACGGAAGGCGTTACGGTTCAGACAACCCCTACTTCGAACTTCTGATGCGCATACTGAGAAACGCGTGCGCCAGTCACAACGGCAACGA
>NW_022748926.1:0-637 GCF_011630105.1 Anneissia japonica | reverse complement strand
CTTGGGTCTCGTCCCAGGTTCTCGCGGCACCCGGGCGGGCGTATCGAATGGCTGCACGCCGACCTGTTCACAGCCATCTTCTCGTTGGAGACTCTGAGAGATACGATCGAAGATCTGGCGGTCAAGGCCGAAAAACTCGAGCTGGCGACGACGACGACGACGATGACGAACGAGCGGGGATCGAACGACCCGGTTCTCGACTTCGAGCTTGCGGACGCGGACGTTCGAAGTTTCGTCAACGAGGTTGTCGACGATCCGCGCAACCCGTTGAGGAACTGGTTCGTATTTTGCAGTTACGCGAAGAGCTTGGGTTCGTCGGCTGTCTCTTATACACATCTAGATGTGTATAACTTCTCACGGAGGTCGGCGAACGAAACTCGGCGTTCCCGGCCGACGCCGACGTCTTCCAACCGAGCTTGTGGAAGAGGTTGCGCTCCAACGGAACCAAGCTGCCACCGTGCGTGTCCGAGTCGACCGTGCTCCACGAGCCGGACAGGGACAAGTTGATCAACGTGTTTCCTCTCTTCTCCGGTGCGCACGACGACCGGGAAGTGGAAGATGACATCCGAATTGACGAGAACAGGATAAGGCGGCAGAGATTGCGGCGGTGCGTCGAGGAGGTCGTCGGCGACAACGT
>NW_022748925.1:0-650 GCF_011630105.1 Anneissia japonica | reverse complement strand
ATTGACTTACCCATCCTCCTCTCAAATGTATCCATTCCAAAAATTTCCGTCTCCACGAATTAGTCTACACTCTGTATTACTTGATCAATCAAATCAGTTCTGTTTACATAACACAGCTAACTTTGCTTCAAACACAAAAACCATAATTATACGGCCCCAGTTTATGATATTATTACTAAACATCTCTGTTACAACGTCTTTAAAAAACTTCTCAATATTCTCATTTGAATCAAGCGATACTTCTCTTGTCAAATTATAAAGATGTTCATCGCACGCTTTATACATCTTTTCGCAATATTTGAAAAAGTTACAGTTCATATCCCCTATATATTCCATATCATTACCTAGTTTATATGCTAAAAACGCTGAATTGATTTCTCGTGCAATTCTACCAGTTTCCATGCTTATATTTTTCCCTCGAATAACGCTATTTCTTCAAAATAAATATACCTATAACGAATAATAAAATTATATGACCTCACTTACGGTTATACCAGTATTATTATCTTAATCATGATTATTATTATTTTGTCATCATTATTTTTATTATTATTCTCGTTTTGATCGGGACTATTAAAAAAACCTCGAATAACGCTATTTCTTCAAAATATATATACCTAAAACGAATACTAAAATTATATGATCTCACT
>NW_022748924.1:0-632 GCF_011630105.1 Anneissia japonica | reverse complement strand
TCTATTTTGATTGTGTTTGCTGACAAATTCTCATCATTCACAAATCATGCTGACCCTGGAACTTAAGAATCATATGTGTGCTGGTTTCACGATTTATTTTAGGCCTACAGTATGTTAGGCCTACTGTAGCCCACCTATGTTTTGCTGGCATGCACATTAGTTACCTTTCAAGTGTAACCTTTGTAACAAATAATCATGCATCATACAGTGTAGTTTACAGTATTTAGAAAAATTCTGCTGCTATATTTATTAGTTAAGATTCTGTGTTCAACCTTTAAAGGTAATGTAACAAAATTTCACTTAAGAAAATAAGTGACACGTCATTGCTTCATCCACAATCTTTGATCAAATAATTCTTTGTTACAAAATATTCTTAGGCCCTATTATCACATGTAATATTGAATGTTTCTGTCAAACTTATTTTTGAAATTCGACTACTCAGATTTACTGTATTTAATTAACTAATAAATTAATATTTACTTTGTCCAATAATCAAGTGAATCTCAGTTGTGTACATACAAGGCCTAGGTTAGATTTTGATGATATAGGAAATTGCTATCACTTAAATGTAAAAAAATTTGAATCCATTTCTTGTCGTCAGTCGCCAACTTCCTGTCTTGCAATGTGGCGCA
>NW_022748923.1:0-675 GCF_011630105.1 Anneissia japonica | reverse complement strand
AGTTTAAATGTCAACAAAACAAGGTATAGAAATAGTTTATACCCATCTGCTATTAGGGCCCTAAAAAATACTCTTTAAATTGTAATTAGTGGGGTATGCAGACTGCGGCCCTAAGATATGAACGACCCTACCCCAGGATGCATAGTTTATGGATTTTTGTTGTACTTTTAATTTATTTATTTTGGTTGAATGTTGTGCCATGAGTAAAAAAAATGATGTCTATGTCTCTGAAAATGATAATAAAATATATCTGTATTTAATCGTCTTCAAAACACGTTATTCAAGCAACTAAGCACTCACATACAGTAGACGTACAAGTGAATAATGTATGTTTCAAAATTCAAGTAAATGTTTTAATAAAATAAAATATCAAACATTAAGTCCACATCAATACCCTGTATAATACAAATGAGAAGCCATGTATATGACGTTCACCTGGATATTCACTACTGTACTTCCCGGGATTCAACCTTTTTAAGCTGGGGGCCAGTTCCAATCGGTTGAGACCAGCGGCCGGCCATCATAAGCTTGTGTAAGACTTAATTTTAAATATAATTTTCTTTTTCTTCTCCATTTCATTTTAGAATTTTGGGAAAAAAAAAAACAAAACAAAAAAACACTTGCACACCAGGTTCTCCTATCCTGCCACTCTAGACATTTTCCTACCACAAATAT
>NW_022748922.1:0-646 GCF_011630105.1 Anneissia japonica | reverse complement strand
ATATAAATATATACATGACAGGCATATATCTATATATGTTTGTGTATATATATATAATTTATTGTATAATTTAGTATATTAATATTATATACTTCAAAATCTACTTTAAAATACAATTATTTAAATTTTCGTCATAATTATCATCGACGGTATAAAATAAATACCACTACAATCGTGAAAGTGTCAAATCTGTCAAACGAACGAGCCAATCAGATGCGAGGGAGCTGTGGCTGATATACATCCTTCCCACAGTTACCTTATTACAATAGCTACCGCAGGATCAAAAACGTGTTGACTCATATATGCTTGTGCTTTCCAGTGATTTTGATAGAAAACATGCAGCGCACATGGGTAAGGTTATACACATACATTTATAATTTGTAACTTACAACATTATTGTTTTAGTCTATTACAACGTAAGTTATCTTCTTTGCACAACATTACATAGTTTACGATAGAAGCGCTCCGAACTAGACATATATTAAATTGGAATAAAGCTACGGTACGTTACAAGTATCATACCACACCAAATTTCAGAGTGATTGCAATTGACCGCAATGCCAGTTGGAGCGACAAAAATCGAAAGATAAAGAGAATCACTGGGAACTTTTACTTAAAACAACCACACCATTTGGACTCAATATTA
>NW_022748921.1:0-521 GCF_011630105.1 Anneissia japonica | reverse complement strand
AGTACTACCAAAAACTAGATGGCATTCTTCAATAGAACGTAAAAGGAATATCGAATGCATGCTGCGTTTGTAGAACACATTTTTGAGTTTTAAACTCTATTCAAATTCTAGTAAGGTGCCTCCTATCATGTGGTTGCACTTTGTTTTTCGCTTCACTGCGTGCATACAAAATAATATCAGGAATTTATAAGGCGCCAATTCCAAAAGAGATCAAACGCGCACAATCAGGGCAGTCGGATTTCTTGCTATTCTGTACTCTTTACTCAGATTCTTTCCTTACACTCCTGTGCCCTTGGGTCGAGCTCTAGTGTCCTAGTGACTAATTGTGTTAAAAAAGCTAACGTCTTAACAAAGTAGGCTGAGGATGCAAGCCTTTCTAGGTGGAGGTATCCCTCCTTTGATGCAGGGGTGTATCCAATATAGGGATCTGTTTTGCCACTCCATTTTAAAATGTTAGTACATACAATGCCATATATTGACAAACTAGAAAACAATGACGTTCCCCCCCCCCCACCAACCCA
>NW_022748920.1:0-1591 GCF_011630105.1 Anneissia japonica | reverse complement strand
TTAGTCTCATTTAATTATTATTATTATTATTATTATTATTGTTGTTGTTGTTGTGATGAAAAATTGACACAAACACTATGTGTGGCTAAACGAATATTACATGTAAATATTTTTTTATTATTTGTTTGTTCCCCGACAAAATTCATCGTCTTCCCCGACGGAGGGGCTATGCTTCCCCGACGTAAAAGGAATCACACAATCGACTCGATATAACAGTCCAAATGTAATAACACGTTACTGACTAATAATATATAATTATATATATACACGTAAAAGTCTTATATATTGTTTTCATCAGCGTATCTTCGTTTTGCTTTATGGAGTTCATGGGAATTTGGGACGTTATCCACAAACGCCTTGCATTTAATTGAGCGTTTCAAAAGTCAATAGGAACGGCTCGTCATAAAAAAAAAAGCCATCGGGGTCTTATTTTATCGGATAGCCAAGCATAAAACATTAATATGTTCCTCATTTTACGCGCGTAATACCTGGCCGGACGTACCCAAGTCGAGCTTAATAAATAGCTAAAACTTGTGGGTATTCTGCTTGGCATTCACATCGGTTACTTTTGGGGAAAAAATAACTATATTTTGTCACACGTAAAAGCCTTAATGAATATCCCTATTTTACAACCTTCAAAGAAACCAAAATGGCTTTGTTATGAGTGTTAATTCTTGGTTTGTTTGGAAGTGATGGGAACTTGGCCACTGACTTTGTATATTTATTCTTTTACACCTTAATTACAATCACTTAAATGATTTCATTTATCCGAAAAATATGCATCTAAATTGTACAGTAACTTTTTTTTTTCTTTTTAAGTTGATTGATGCCAGTGAACACTCAAACAATGTATATTTCCGGGGTGTTAATCAAACTTATTAACTGACCAATCAGAATTAAGTGCCAGGAAGACGCACATGTCAACCATACACGCGTGTTGCCCCACAAACGCTCCTTCACATACAATTTACGATAATGCTTTGTAGGTCACAACATATCCCTTGGGCGCGGGCCGTAGCAGAAAGTTCAATTGGATAGAGGTCAGTGGTAAAATCCTATCCCTAAAACATCCATCATTATGCAAAATCAGTTGGCTAAATCTCTTAAATTTGCTTACATAGCAATAGCAAACATCTGGCAATCCATAAAATAATATGCCACATAAATTGAATTAAAGTGACTCTCTCTTATAATAATATTTTCAGAAGTCAGTATGAAAAAAAAAACCAAAAAAACTTTATTACAAAGAGAATAATAATCAGATGGTTTCTATCTCACTATTTTAAAGCATAGACTAAACACTTGTCTTAAAAAAATAATTGTTGGCCATCACGTTACTTAATATTACAGGAGATTTCATATTATGCTCAAGCAATACCTAAATTAACTTTCTCGTTGGTGGCGCTGAGCAGAATGAAAAAAATATTTAAAAATAAGGGACCTGTGGCAAGTCCAAACTTATGTATGCATTGTCCTGTTAGTTAGCAGGATTAACCTAAAACTGTTAAATCATTAGAGTGTTATAAATTTAGATAGGAGATGATTAAAATTTTTGATGAAATGCCAAAAGACCATAAAGTTAAACGTTTCC
>NW_022748919.1:0-1092 GCF_011630105.1 Anneissia japonica | reverse complement strand
ACCCTGGCCAGCTACTATTCACTAATGTGTAGTGTTAATAATTAGTTCAATTTCCCATGTCCATTCCTAATCACATGTATTGTATTTCCTTACTCTCGCAGAAATGGACAAGCAAGATCAGCTGCCGTCCGTTGATGAGATGGACGTCCAACTTAGTGTGGCTGAGGAGAATAACCTCCTCGCCGATTCACCTCACCCGCCACCACTGGAGGCACTTCCGTCCGCAGAGCCGTTGCCGCCAGCAGAGTCGTCGTCAATGGAGCCTGAGGCGGATATTCATCCAGTGGAGCAAACTCCATCCTCAGCCGAACCATCCCAACCCGGAGCAGGAAAACGCCCATCACTGCCTCCAGAGAATGCTTGCGTTTGTCCGGGGTGTACTATTAAGAGGGTTGTCAATATGAGGGTGCATGTTATGGCCAAACATGTCCCACAGAATCTGAAACCTCTGGGCCGCAGTTCTCGACGCCAAGCCCAACGGCAGCTCGACGTTTTAAGACAACTGGCTGTAGCGTGTATAGGTGAAGGAGCCACCTTACACGAGCTCATGATCCGCCTCAACCGAGAGAGAGGGATGGGAGAGTCCGGGGTTAAGCTTGCCATAGATCATCGCACCTACCGAGCTATGCAAATGATTTGTGCGGAGATGGGTGGGGAAGAGCCCGGGGTGTTTACAGTTATTCCTGCCAATCACCCTGCATGCTTGATCCACTGGCGATGTTTGGCGGCTATTGCCGTCCGCGTCGAGCCGGGTGTCCTCCAGACTATCTTTCAGCGAGCGAAGGGGGAGGTTACCGTTCAACCCGCTATTCAACCCCCTCAACCCCGTGGAAAAAGGGTTCGTCAGGAGGAGCCGAGAAAAGAGTTAAAGCCCAAGAGAAGGGCGCTTCCACAATCACGTGGGACGCCACATTCTTCCCAGGGCTCAGCGGCGAAAGCGTATGACGCCCATTTTCACCTGGACCGTTTGCGTCAGGGGCTGAGGGTGTCTTCTTGGGCCACTCTTGGCGACTTGGAGCGGGCGGAGCCAGCAAGGGGCGACGTCCTTCCCGTGTCTGTGGTTGGGGGTGTTACAGTTTACTGTGACCCACA
>NW_022748918.1:0-1572 GCF_011630105.1 Anneissia japonica | reverse complement strand
ATTCTCAGATACTTGGACACAAGTAAAGATACACTTCCACTAGTGTTGAAAAGGTCTTGGGAAGGTCTTGGGTTCAAATCCCGTTGGGGACATACGTTTTCCCCAAATATTTATTGTCAAGTGTATATTTATTTATACAAGTATAATATATATGCTTTGTATTTTCGAAATCAACGTAAATTTTATACAGTACAGTTAACCAATTCGGTTCAATTTGACGTGCGCAAATGCAGAGTTATTCTTGCGCTGTGTTAGGACGTACTATTTTGCGTGTCTATGAAATTGTAGATCAAATAATTCGCATTTGGCATTTTAGTTCATACGTTGAGATTTCAAAACATATTGCTATCATTGGCAGATGAGCCAGTAATACAGTGATACTCAGCATCTTCGGGATTTTAGTGCATATCCTGGAACAACGTAGCTACCCTGACTGTAACACGATAAACTGCAACGGATATAATTGCAACAAAATAACTCGATGCTCTTTGATACCTTCTTTTTGGTCAAACACTACCCCACTTTCCATTCAATTTCAAATTTAATCCAACCTTCTCTAGTCATTAATCTTTAATCAATTCAAGGTTAAAAAATAGGTCATACACATCCTACATATTTTTTTAATGAATGTATTAGGCTATAATTTCTGTATATGCCTCTTTAAGATGCAATAGAAGTCGATCGTGATGTTAACGTTTCACATTCCACGTCTTTTTTAAATAAGCTTGAACACTAATTTGTACTAGTGTTCAATATGTTTTGGGGCTTTACTATAATGTTGGTGAACACTGAATGAAGCTGGCCTGGAAAACATATATGCTGAAATAACAAGTTGATTTGTATTAAAACAGTGATTATTATATAGTTACTTAGGGCAATGTTGAAAAATAAAGGCGTTATAAACAGCTGGTTTCATTTAAAAATTGGCTGCAGCCAGTTGCGATGTGTCAGCTAAATTTTATTTTAGAAAATAGGTCCCTTCAGCTACTATTTTTCAACAGCGCCCTCGAAACTTGAAAAAATAATTGAGAGATGTTGATACTTCGCTCTCCAATACGAGACCACCCCTGGGACCTGAACATTTTAGGTGGTCTTGGGGTTGAGTCCCTTCCTGTAGGGTTGGCTTGTACTAAAACAGTGGTTCCCGACCCTTTTGCATTCGCGGACCCCTCGGGACATGTCAAAAGTCTTCACAGACCCCGTTGCATGAATAAGAGTATAGATAGATGACTCACTACAGAACTATAACATTAAACCATAGCGGATCTTGGAATTCGAAATAGAAACCGCCTCAGTCCCACCATGGTTGGGGCTGAGGTACAAAACATTTATGTCTGGCACTCATAGAGATGAGGTGAGATGGCCGGAAATGGCACTATCAGACTCTTTCTTTCATTCTTCATGTAAGACAAGAAAAATAATGAAATCGTGAAAAAATTGGTCTAAAAATCTAGCGGATCCTAACATTTCAGATCCCCAATTTTTTCACGGACCTCTTGCGGACCCTTTTGACTTGGCGGACCCCCAATTATTTTTCGCGGGCCTATTAAGAGGTCCGCGGAGGAACAACTG
>NW_022748917.1:0-603 GCF_011630105.1 Anneissia japonica | reverse complement strand
AACACGTCTTACCCGTTCTCTCCCCTGCTCAGCATGGCTTCATACCAAATAGATAATGTACCACCGACCTTTGCAACATTAATTTCTTTTGCATATCAAGCATTTGACAATAAAACACAATGTGATGTCATATACACTGATTTTGCAAAGGCCTTTGACACAGTCGACAATAAACTCCTCATTTATAAACTTTCTAAATTTTGTTTTACTGGAAATGTTTCAAAGCTTTTTCGCAATTAGTTATACAATCGAAAACAAAGGGTCTCAATTGTACATCAGACTGGCTCCCTGTGAGATCAGGTGTCCCGCATGGAACAATTTTGGGACCTTTATTTTTTACCCTTTTCATAAACGACTTAATTTCAATTCCCATTGTTTACTATATGCTGATGATTTGAAATTGATTAGATTAATATCTCATATGCACGATTCACGCCTTTTACAAGATGATAAACTTAATTCATGGTGCAATACTTGGCATATGGAACTTAGTTTAAGTAAATGTAAAGTTTTAAATATTTGTATAAAAAGAACAAAATTTATTTCTATACAGTATATTTTGTAATCATACTTTAGACAATGTAAATTCTCATTGTGATCTTG
>NW_022748916.1:0-871 GCF_011630105.1 Anneissia japonica | reverse complement strand
GCGTCTATTTTCATTCTAATCAATGGCGTTTGTAAACGTGCACGGACGTCATCGTCGAATCCCAGGACTTCCGACGGTAAAGCTGGCCTGTCTGCCTAGGTCCGTCCCAGGCCAACCAATAATAATTAAAAAAATGTATTTTTTTTAAATATAGGCCTATGGCGCATCCTGTACATGCACTTCAACTTTTACAACAAAAGCCTAGGCCTAGTAGGCCTACCTGTAATACGTCCTACTGTACTTAGGCCTACACTAGTTTGTTGTCGGGTATAATTCTGTATCTAAATAAACGAGGAGCGAACCTAGCTAGTCAACATCTAGGCTGGGCTAATCAATTTTAAAATCAGTAACCCACCAGGACTATCTGTCATTTTCTTCTTTGCAACAGCGGACGAAAAAAAGTCAGTTATTCTACAACGTTTCATGATTCTTTATCACTAAAATTAACAAACACTCGTTTTGACGCACTCCGTTCTGTAGTGTAGTGCTATGATGACTGAGATGGACTATGTTGATTTATTAATAATATTTTGTTTGGGATGAAAAAAAGGAGAGTCCATTTCCCAAAAATGCTCCATCAGCACATAGTTTAGTTTGTGCTATGGACAGTATGGCTATGGAATTTACTAACCACACAACCCACAATTACGTGATTAAGTCGCAAAACTTTATCTGCATTTGGTGAATTAATTCGCAAAACTTTAGCTTCGTTTGGTGGCACCATTTACTCTAGGTAGACGGCGACCGGTTTCGTTACCGGTTGGTACGTTTCTTACAAACATTCAGCAAAAGGCCAGTGAAAGTTAAGACGGCAGCCGGGTTTTTATCGATGTTTGCCATCCTTATGTGTGCCATCGTAAAGTCATGGTTT
>NW_022748915.1:0-1420 GCF_011630105.1 Anneissia japonica | reverse complement strand
CGTTTTTCAATGTATACTTTTTCAAAGTGCTCTGCAAATAATAATTTTAGTGTTTCTATTGCATTTGTTTCTTGGTCGGTACTGGAGAGCCCCCCCCCCCCACACAGATGGGTATTTTCCCCCTTTTGTGCAATCCTACATGGTAATGGTAATGTACTCATGAGTATTTTGTATTTTTATGTTCGTTCTTGTACCTTTGAAACTTGGTGAAATAAATGGTATGTATAATAGACGATATTACAAAACGTACCAACAGCTTAAACAGCACTTCCGAAAGACGGTACACTATAATGTTATACATACAATACTTGTATTTCTGCCTGTTGAAACACAAGAATAGCAATGGAATCAATTTCTCACAGTTCAGCGCACACGAGTAGCTACCACACTGGCTCATCTGACTGAAATTTTCTGCTAGCTAATCGGTCAGCATTCACAATCAGTATCATTATTATTATCTCTAGAGACAACACAGGTTATTTTTTTTCTTTTATTAGCTCAACACAGTCCAACAGCAAGTACACTCTCCACTTGCATAATGAGAATCATGTTTTATAAACTAATACTGTATTCAGACTAAGACAATGCTATCGATTGTAGCAATTGGGACATCTACAGTAATTGCACCCAATCGCAATTCACAATCGTGTGTGAAAACTCACCAATAGTAGTCGATAAGTAATCGATATCAAAATAGTCACACATTGCGATTGGGTGCTACAGTCTTTATTACTCCTGATTACCACGGAATCCGATCGCAACAAATTACACAGGCACTGATTGGATGAGGTTAATCAACATAGGTCTAGCCACCAGAGGCCTACAGTAATATTGTTTGACCTCCCCGTTACAATATAAAGTTGTTTTTTTTGTGTCTGACTTAGTCTGAAAGCGATCTTTGGTTGCAAAGCAAGCATCTTAACCACCAAGCTACAGCTCCATACTCTGAAAGTTTGACCAATATATTTTTCTGCTGTAGCCTATATCATTAACTCTAGATATTAGACAGCTTATTTCTTTAAAATTTTAAGTAATTATTCTTATTCACTGAATAGTGGTATATCTGAGTTTCACATAGTTACTGTATGCAGTGGCGTATGTAGAAGTCTTGAATTGGGGGTGCCTGATGGGGGGTTCGAAGGTTAAGTGGGGGGCTTGATGATCAGTTGAGGGGCGCTAATTCGGAAAATATGGTGATTTAAGGTTATTCTTAATTACTAGACCTGTGATATTTTTGGATGGGGTGGGACAACTGGAGAGGGGCGAGTAATTTTTGGTGGCGTGCGGCCCCACACCCTTCCCTAGATACGCCACTGACTATATGCTTGAAGAAACTTTTAGACCTACTAAATTCGCAATAAAATTGTTTTCCCTCCATTTTATTTTATGCAAAATAAATGTACTGTAGGTATATAATTTT
>NW_022748914.1:0-1128 GCF_011630105.1 Anneissia japonica | reverse complement strand
CACTAATAATTATTACAACATTTTACAGGATGGAGTGCCGAAGCACTAGATGATTGGTACGAGTTTTCAGTAATTGGCGTGAATGGCTGCTTAATGCTTGAGCTGGCTACACTTGTATTTGAAGCTGGCTTCTTTTTTTGTGGTATGAATATTTTAGAAGACCCTATTACAATTTATTAATTAGGCTGAATTAGGGCTCACAAAATTTCATTTGAATATGCTCAGTACTATTATATTACTTTGTTATTATTATTATTATTATTATTATTATTATTATTATTATTATTATTATATTGTAGTTGAGTTTATCCTATTATTATTATTATTATTATTATTATAAAACAAAAGTGACTTCAAATAGAGAAAGTGAGGCCATATTTACTCAGTAAGATTACTTGATACTTGAGTAAATATGGCCTCACTTTCTCTATTTGGAGTCACTTTTGTTTTATTTTATTTGAACATAGTCAGTGCACCTTCTGATTATTATTATTATTATTATTATTATTATTATTATGTATTGATTATTATTAATATTTTACTTATTTAAAATTATTGTTACTAATCGATATCATCATCGTCAACACCACCATCATCGATAGTAATTGTTATTGTCGTAATGGAATAATAATGGACAATAACTGGATTTGCGTCAGGAGAATCAAGTATAGGTGTAATTTTGTCCTACCCGATTTTTTCACAATTGGTTTCACACGTACTGAGTATTCAGGTATATATTTCCACGTCAGGTAGGGAAAAATACATCCATCATCATTATAATTATACCATTATCATTGTTATTAAAAATATTAAAATTAGTAGGCCTATATTTAAATAAATCTTTATAAATTTCTCATGAATCTTTAATCTATTATTATTTTTTTTATTATTATTATTATTATTATTATTATTATTATTATTATTATTACTGTATTCATTTTAATTGAATGTATGAAAAGTTTTCTAGATTTTACTACAGAGAGTTTATCTTTCATTTTTTGTTTTAGGTATGTTTGGTGCTATAGCAGTTGATGTTTTTGGTGCTGTATACGTCATGCTGTTATACTTATTGATGGTAAATTAAAATTGGATATTATACTGTAGTACTACACGATTGCTCTTGGCAAG
>NW_022748913.1:0-581 GCF_011630105.1 Anneissia japonica | reverse complement strand
ATAAATAATGAAAAATAACTTACAATTATTTATTTTTAAAAAAATCATTATATATAAATGAAAAGCAACTTACAATTATTTATAGATAATAAGTTCACTGATTTCATTATATATAAATAACGAATTGACTTCAAACTCATTATTTATAAATAAATGCTTTTACATTTCATTATATATAAATAGTAGCTGCCGCAAAACCATTATATAATAATAATAATAATATAGAAATTTATATAGCGCCTTTTGCCAAAGGATACAAGGCGCTTTTTTGAAGACTTCAGTACTACAAGCATTTCGGATAGAAATAGGAAGATTATTCCACAATTTTGGAGCAGAGGAAGAGAAAGATTTATCACCAGCAAGTTTGTTGGATTTGGGAACAGATAGACAGGAACCGGAAACAGAACGGAGAGAATAGGTAGAGGTTAAGAAAATCAACAGGCAGGAGATATAACTAGGATTGGAGGACTGCAGTGTATTAAATGTCAGAACTAATATGCGGAACAGGATTCTCTGTGACACTGGAAGCCAGTGGAAATGCTTGGACTTGGACTTACAATTAGGGCCTATTCACCTATCGA
>NW_022748912.1:0-582 GCF_011630105.1 Anneissia japonica | reverse complement strand
CGTACACACATATACATATTGGTCATATTGGTCTACGTGTGTTCAAATAATAAAACAAAAATAATGATGCAAAAACGCTGAGTTAGTAGAACACAAAATATTTTATTTAGGAAACGTATATTTTGTTTTGTCCTCAAGACTTTATTAGTGTAGCTGCAGTTAACAATTATGTTATATGAGAGATCTATTATTCAGAGATAGATATGATTCATGGACATATTGTAGAGACATTTTTTTACCTATATGCATAATTATTATTCATATTTTTCATCAAATGAGTGCTACTCCTGAGTTACCTCATTAATTATATTAGAGAATATTATTCACATGAGTAATAGTTCGATTGGGAATTGGGATGATGAAGAAAATGGTAACAATGATAAAATATTGATTGATAGGTGGATGTATTATCAACTGTCTATTGTGTTTTAACAGGAATATATAATGATATATTCCAGAAGTTTTGGTATAACAGAAGAGAAATTGAAGAATCATTGAAGGATATTCCTATATTATCATTACATAGCGATGTATGTTTGCTATTATTAAATTTCAAATTGCATTTTCTTTTAGGATGTCACC
>NW_022748911.1:0-1543 GCF_011630105.1 Anneissia japonica | reverse complement strand
ATACCTTTATCAAGTGAGATATTAAACATTTTAGATAATGGCTCACATACATATATAGCACTTAACTTCAACATAGAAGTTGTAATATCGTCAGATCCGGGGGACTTCCCGAATTTCAATTTGTTAATCAATTGGAGAACCATCTGCCGTGAGGTTTGAATTGGAGGAACTTCATCCAGTTCAGAAGGCCTAATGTCAGTAGGGGAAGGAATGTCCTTGAAGGACTGGCTACTAAAATTTGAAGAGAAGTGTTCATTAAAGGATTGGGAAATTTTCCTCGGATCGTCAGTATAAGATTCATTAATTTTAAAACTTGTGATTGTCGGCTTTGCTCTACAACTCCTTACATAAGACCAGAAGGCCTTGTTGTTTTTGGGGTTACATTTGTTTATAATTTTGGTGATGTAGTCACGATACGAAGACTTAATTAAGTAACATAGGTGATTTCTAACAGACTTAAAGTCATTCCATTTAGTCTGTGCATGGGATTTAAGAAGGTTTTTAGCTTTAATTGCAGCTTTATATAACCTGGATTTCCTCCTGGACAATTTTAAGATTTCTACAGTAATCCAAGGTTTCTTTGGTTTGGAGCGAGACTTGCGCAAAGGAACAGCGTTATAAATGTTTGAAAGGAATATTGATTTAAATTCAGACCAGATTTCATTAATGTCTTCATGCAAAACTTCTTTGTGTTGCATTTAGTTTTTGTTCCATCTTCTTAGTCATTGCCCATGTCTCTGCTCCGTAGGTCATAGAATGTAGTATGCACTGATTGAATACACTACGTTTAAGGCATAGCGGTATGTTACTTTTCATGATGATGTTTAATTTTCCAAAAGCACTCTACCCAGCTTGGGTTCTTTTTATTTCTTCTAGGTGGCTATAATCCATTTTCACAAGTTGTCCCAAATATACATATTTGTCAGTTGTTTCAATGATTTCATTATTGATTTTGATTGGTTTAGCTTTCACGTAAGCATTGAGCATAATTTTCGTCTTTTTCTTGTTTATTTTAATGCTTTATCACTGTATAAAATATCTGCCGCTCGTTGATGCCAGTTTGTAATGACAATTAACGTTTTTATAAAATACTACAATAAGCTTACCTATAAGACAGTAACTTCCAGCCCAACCGTATGTGCAATTTCCTGGGCAACTTGCGTTGTATTTATCACAAGGATCAGCGTCTGCACAGTGACACTCCAGGTTGCAAAATTCACCATAATATCCAGCATCGCATTCTTCTATAATAGGAGCTGTTTAAAAGTAATATTATTAAAGAATGATGGTAATACAATAATTTGTTTGAAAATGTTTTTAAATGATTCGTTGCGATGTTAGTTAATTGTGTTTATAAAATTTCAGATTTAAGGGGGCTGAAAGTAGCAAACGGTGCATTTAGAGTAGGCATAAGCAAAGCTTCACACCACTTATTTTAGTTGACGTGGCTAACATCAAAATTTGGTTTGTAATTTTCGGATTTAATTCTGAATCTCTTTTTAGTCAATATTTATTATTATTTATACTTTATTTAAATCCATAT
>NW_022748910.1:0-1914 GCF_011630105.1 Anneissia japonica | reverse complement strand
CACACATGCACTTTCAAACCATGAGAAATCTCGGGAAAACTCGGAAGAATATTATGACTAGGCCCAGAGGCCTAGGGTAGTACTAGTAGGCCTAGGCTAGTTGTAGGTTGTCCGAATTACATATCAACTACTAAACTAGGCCTGGTACCGAATTAACAAGATTATAATTATTCCATGGTCCTTAGCCTTCGGAGAGTAAAACGAATTCAACTCCTAGCTCGCTTGCTATAGTCGAGCTGGTGAGAAAGATAGGCCTAGGCTAGCTAGGCGCAGTCAGGCTGCCGGCCGGTAGCTCACCATTGTTGTTAGAGGCAATCACTGCGACAAGCATCATAATGATTCGCTGTCGGCGTATTTTACGAAGCCTCGTGGTTGTTTCTACATCAGACATGTGAAATTTAGCGAGATTTCTTTTGATTTTAGGTCTAGGCCTATTAACGAATGGTAGTAATGTTGATACGTTTTCCATCGCTGCCGCCATTCGTTCGAACTAAACAAAAAAAAAAGCAGCCCGCAAAAAGGTCAAAATATGGACATGACGCATGCGCAACAACAACTCGGAAGATTTCGGGAAAAAAACAGGCCTCGCGATGTTCTGTTTTTGTTCCGAGATAACTCAGGGGACCCCTGTGAAATCTCGGAAAGTTTACAAGGATTTTGCTTTCACACTCATCCAAACCTGGTTACAACTTGTTACAAGTTGTTAATATTTGCAAAATAGCATCAGTGTGAGATGAGTATTAGGGGAAGAATTTCGTCATGTAGTCTATTTTATACTGGGAGTCGCAAAGGAAATTATGATTATGGCACTTCTAGATTCCCGGAAATGGCACTCATTTAAACTTGAAATTTAAATATTTTTTTTTTTATTTTGACAAATGTAGATCCTGGACGGCTGGGCACCCCATTCCCACTGGATTAATATGATATATTTCCTACAGTTCATGTCAGAGGCACATTATGCTGTTATGTATCAACAAAGCCATTTTAGATCAATTTGCTACAGAGGAGGATCCTATGGGTAGGGGCCTACAGAGGCACCTAAGTGTCGGTGGCCATGCGCACCGCTGCACGAGAGCGCATACGCCACTGAGCATGGATAGCTGTTTTGGCATTTTATACATCCTCGTTTAAAAAATCGTGGGGAAAAAATCGGCGTAGGGGATATAGTGTAACGTTTTGTTCATTTTCAATCAATAGAAAATTCAAAATTAGTGAGCGGTAAAATAATCGAGCTCTTCTTTTCCCCATTGACAGGTCCGCCACTGAACTCATGGGCACACTTCCCTTTCTTAATCCCTACACTTCTCAAATTTTTCTCCCTCTTTTTTTTTTTTATTATTCGGAGGGACTGACGGAGGACCCCCTACTGGATCCGCCACTGATCACCTGTTCATGTACTGCAGTTTTGTAATACTGTACTGTCAGATCGTTCAACCAATACTTTTTAAGAAATTTAAACATTATAATTAAATATATATCATGAGTAAATGTTTTATTGAAATTAATGCTACCTGACGCTAATTTTAGGGGTCGACTTAGTTCTATCTCCAGAGCTGTTGGGAAGTAAATAAACATCAAGTGACAGCAGGAAGAGTTAACAATTGTTGGAACGGTCTTAAAACTATGAATTACACAATTAGAAATATTTCATTTACTGTGTTATTTTTACAATATAACATCATGTGAATGCTATCTGTTGGGCTAAATTTAGATAGGCCTAAGTCCCTAGGCTAGACCATTGTAGTATAGAATAGGCCTTTTTCACGCTGCGGAGACATCTTCGATCGACGACAAACAGTGCTGAGCAGCGAAGCATAACCAATCGAAATAACATAGCGTTTCGACCATATAGACCAGGCTATAATTGAGATAGGTGCCACTTGGAGAGGTAGAAATTCTCATATGGTTTTT
>NW_022748909.1:487-957 GCF_011630105.1 Anneissia japonica | reverse complement strand
AATTATTTTGAATAGAATTTATTACTTCATTAATATAATACTTTTTTGTAATATAAAAATTAGTTCAAAAATGAAGACAATAACAATATATGTACAATAGAGTATCTTGATTCTCAACCTTTTCTAATGTACAGTAATAATAATGCCCCTGTATTTTGACCATCAAAATGGCTGGACATTTGACCCTCTACTAGTTTTTGATCCAGCATGGAACCAGCAGGGAAACGCCTAGTGCAGGTGGTTGTATTTCCGAGCAGAATGCCGAAAATTAGTCTTTGAACTATACTGTATATAACCATAGAGAAAATAGAACTATATTCTATTTTCTCTATGATATAACCATTGCCAATGTATCTCTGCACATTTTTCCAAGCCATTTTCCGCGCAAATTTGAGCTAGTTTTCAAGGTATCATCCACATTCCACGACGAATAAACTGGCATTTTAGTAATGCTGTAGTAGTAGTAGTAG
>NW_022748909.1:0-462 GCF_011630105.1 Anneissia japonica | reverse complement strand
TTAATGTACTTTATTTAAAATAGTGTTGTTTGTTTGCCTCTAATGTTTAAAATATTATTATTATAGTTTGTATGCCTAGGCCTAAACCAGGGGGGCCTAGGCCGCGCCAGGCAGTAGAGTAGTATTCCGTATTCTCTACATACATACAGTACTGCACTAAATGCTAGGCTATGCCTACACAGGTACAAGTTGGTATTAAACAAACCTATTTAACGCCACTATTAAGATCACCACTTCCAAGACTTCATTATCCAAACCAGCAAACATATCTTTTTGAAAGATTGATTCTTCAAAAATGCCTTCGACTTATTATATTATTGTTATTGAATATTTTCGCCAGTCCTAATTTTTCAATTTTCCGCTCGCGACGACCATTCTCATCAGTTGGCTGTGTCTCTTACCAGCTCATTACGGTTGAGTGAATCAGCTGACTCCCTGTCTAGTGCAAATTTCCGAAATAAA
>NW_022748908.1:0-909 GCF_011630105.1 Anneissia japonica | reverse complement strand
ACTGATAAACAATTGTACTACATTGGGCTGGTGCATATGAACGTCTATTTACGAGACATAATTTCATTATTTTCTTTCTAAAAAAAAAGTAATAAACGTTAACTAGCACCTCATATCAATTTTTGAATGGTGAAAGTAAGCTCAGTATAATCCATTTTACCGAGTATAAAATTTAAGATAGTAGAACATACTGCTGTTCTCTTTCCCCCCACCGTTGTATTTAGGTGGTACACGTTACAGTACACACAATGAGCCTACAACTATGTGTCTGAGTTAACGCATGAATGGTTTTAAGTACCTTTTTAGGACTTTTTCCTACCCCACATCTCTATCTAATTTTGCTGAGAGTTTTACATGAACAATTTTGTGTAACTTTTGGTATCTGCGCATGACATGTTTTCATTGCAGGATTTATGTGTTGAGAAGTTGAGCATAATCTCGACTGACTAAATCACAATTGTTACAATATTTTCATGTATTAGGAAGTTATTAACATTTCACTGGGAAAGAAATTAATACGTTATAGTTAACTTTTTCAAATATTTTTTGTTATTTCCTAATAATTGTTTTTATTGGAGGATAACCCAGATGTGTGCACTGTTTTATACTGGGCCGCTTATCATCACAATACTCTACATGAAATCCCAAATTTGTAATTAAACACATACAAAGGAAATCATGAATTTAAAAAAAAAATATTAAAGGAAATAAAACTACAGAAAACAATAGTGTAGATCTTAATACACTTCAAAAAGTCTATTGAGTGAAAGTAAGTAAACATTATTTCGAAAAAACAGCCTTCTAAAGGTATTTGTGAATACATTGTTTACTGGAATTAACTACTAAAATAATGTTAATAATCGTTTGTTGACCATTCCCACAACTAGACATTGGGACATGATTAATTGA
>NW_022748907.1:0-1192 GCF_011630105.1 Anneissia japonica | reverse complement strand
AAATTTCACGTTCCACTTTTGACCCTGAGTTGTGCTTCGCACTCGCCGCTGAGGGCGGCGTTCCGGAACCCTGCGTCAGTGATTGTTGCGTCCGCCTTACAGTATGCACTGTCAATTCAATTCAATTCAATTCAATTAACATTTATTCAATTAATTAATAAATACATCAATGCTAATACTGTAGCCCCTATTCGATCTCATCCTTCATCTTTGACAACACGTGCATCATCATCAGTGACCTGATCACACCCGGGAAAGTTTATTTTAGTTGGAAAGTTCTGTTTGGTAGAATCACTAACATGCCACATACTGTCCATTGCCACGTCATCGCACGCGAGTACAAAAACATAAATTCCAACATACATAATAATTCTTATATTTTTTATTTATTACATGAAAGATTTTACAGTTAAGTAACTACAAATTCTATGTTCTAGAATGACTTTTGGTTGAGCGCAACAAATCATATATGTTCAATACCGGTCATTCATCTGTCGTCGTGCAATACAACACCACGAAAAACCCGATCCTCCATAATCAATACCATAGTCATTTTGAAATCCATATTGCATTTTTATAATTATTCATAATTCATGAAATTCTTTATATCGTAATAATAATACTGAAATGTGACTCCATAACAGGAGGTTGTTCAGGGAGATATTAATACATATAATTAAACCTGTCCAAAATAACTGACTTAAGCCAAATAAAGCATGAGGTTTGGAGAACCACTTCCAGCGTTGCTGACAACTCCAGAGGTGGCATCACTCAAGATCTTAGACCTGACATTTCTTCTGCTGACACCGTTGCCTAGATGAACTGCTGCGACACCAGAGACGTGTGGACAAGCCATGGAGGTGCCACTGATGGTGTTGGTGGCAGTGTTGCTGCTGTGCCATGTTGAGGTGATGTCAGAACCTGGAGCGAAGATATCGACACAGCTGCCGTAGTTGGAGAAAGATGATCTGTCATCATAAGAGGACCATATACCACCAATAGTTGTAGCTCCGACAGTGATGGCCTAAAAAAAAACAGTTCATTTGATTGGCTTATTGAATTCATTTGGCACTCCATTACACAATAAGTACGGCTAGAAACAAATAGTTGCGTATAATATAAATCAAGATAGCCGTTAACAATGTTAAATTATATACCGTATATAAATCATCAAAGAAATGTAAATACAGTG
>NW_022748906.1:0-1113 GCF_011630105.1 Anneissia japonica | reverse complement strand
AAATTAATTTGAATGTGATCTGTTAATGGCTTAAATAAAACCAAAAAAGTTTGCTACATTAGAAATGATTTTTTTTTAAATATCGAGAGCAGTATACAATAATTATACTGTAAACAGTCATGTGATATTTTGTTTCAGACATGAAACACCATTATACCATGCCTGTTACTATTCTGTAACACCTCTTGGGCCTAGGTAAACAGTCATGTGACACATTTGATTTTGTTTCAGACATGAAACACCATTATACCATGCCTGTTACTATTCTGTAACACCGCTAGGGCCTAGATCTGGTTTGATCCAGTGGGTTGATGGAGCCACACCTTTATTTGGCCTTTACAAAAGATGGCAGCAAAGAGAAGCTGCAGCGCAAGCTATGAAGGCAAGTAGCATTGGATTACATTATCCACTATGCATTATGGGTAATAACATTTAATGTTCACATCCCAATGTTAATAATTGCACTGCTTATATCATCCACAATTGATTATGGGTAATAACATTTAACTTTTGCGTCACAGTGTTAATAATTACAAACTGAGAGGTATGTTCCAATGGAAACTTTGGCATTTATCCATTTGTCCTGGTAAGCATCTCACTCACAGACTAAAAACATCACTACTGATTTTGTTATTATAATTATGCATGTTTATAATATTTGTATATAAAATGTAGGATGAAGATAACTAAATACCACTTGTATTTAATATATATTTTGATAGTAATCTTGCTTCAATTATTAAATAAGTATTAAAAATGATTGTTTTACAGAATTCCAATCAAACTATATCTAATAATGTAGTAGCAAGGCCAAGTGAGATATATTACAACAAGCTGAATCCAATCCTTAAAGAAAAGGTATGCAATCCAGCGAGTCATTTATGTGATTATGAAAATATTCTACTCTCAATCTTCACAGTGATAGAATTGAGTCATTTATGTGATAGTGAAAATACTCCACCATCAATCTTTACATTGATAGTATTATAATAGCTTCAATATTATACTGTTTTTTATTTGGAAACAACACTATGTATGTATTAGTGCACCCAACGAAGAATAAAACAAATGAAATCAAAACTTAACAAATCCAAGAAATTAACAAGCTGAAAA
>NW_022748905.1:0-737 GCF_011630105.1 Anneissia japonica | reverse complement strand
ATATATATATATATATTATCAGGGAATATATATATATGTATATATATAATAACAATGAAAGCAATAACCATAATATCAATAACAATTAAAAAAAATAATAACAATAACATACATTTAAATTTCCCGGTAAAAGGATTAGGCATGTACTATGAAATAAAGAAAGTTTATCCTTCGTAAAATTAAATTTCAGTTACTGAATTACAAAAAGTAAATGTGAATTAATCACCACACTGAGATCATGGATTTTTAAGGGAGGTTTTAAAACTATAACACGATAGTTTTATAATGAATTTTGCATCAAGGTTTTGCCAGAGTTTAGGACCAAAGTGAAATACTGATTGATGCCTAAGAAAGGATGAGCAATATGTGTTTAAAAAGTTGGATTGAAAATCTCGTGGAATAACTATCAGCGGTGAATTAAGATGGGGACCGGGCCGCCCCCACCCTTTTCGAAAGTAAAAAAAAGACAAAAAAAAAAAGGGGGAAAAAAAGATTGATCTCCCAAAACGCTTCAGAGGTTATTTTCGGGCGTCTAGAATACAAAAAATTCGTGCACCTCCTGTGGTAATGTTGTCTCAATCTGTCCCACTTTAGGTCCCATCCCCCTTTCTCACATATATGGATCCGCCCTGACTATGAACATTAGACACCTGGAAAAGAGACTATTCAAGTAAGTTGGTAACGAATTGGTAAATACTCGATACATATAGTATCATCATAGTTATTATTCATGGTAT
>NW_022748904.1:0-1742 GCF_011630105.1 Anneissia japonica | reverse complement strand
GGATTTCGCAATCAGGTCGCTCGGCATCTCTCTCGTTGGAGACACGCGAACGACGAGCGCGTCCTCATCGACCTTCCCAGAACTTCTAAATTCCACGAACGGCGGTATCTCGAACGGCATCGCCAAGGACGTCTCTCTGGTGGAAGCTTCCCGCACCTCCGCTTCTATCGACCTTCTTCCGTTCGACCTGACAGCACCGGTGCGAGTCCAGTACACCGAGTCCAAGCCGCCCGAACCTCCTTTCGATCGACCGTCTCCCAAGAACAGCACGTCGAGCTTCGGGTCGTACAGACAGACGTGCGTCACCCTGTCTCTTATACACATCTAGATAACGTGTCCGAGAAGGGCTCGTGCAGCGACGCGTCCAGGAGTATTCCCAACGTCAACAGCATTCGCATCCGATCGGTCGCAAGCATCATTGACGGTACGAGGGAGACGAGAGCAAGAAGGCGATCCTCTTCGCTGCGACGGACGACGCACTTCCTGGCAGCTATCTTTCCGCTGAGGAAGCGTGCGCGACGAAAGAACTCGGAGCGCTCTTCTTTGGATGAGAACAGCGGACGCATCTGCCACAGCGGAAAGAGGCACGTCGGCGTTTCGATCACGTCGTTGCGAGTTGCAAGAAGATGGCTATTCTCTCCGACTTCCTCCAGTCGAGTTCACGGACGCCGCTTAGCAGAGATAACAGTCAGCACGTTTTCGCCATCGTCGTGCAACGTTTCGTTGTCCGAGAAGTGATCGTCGACCAGGCGCACTCCGAAGTCGTGTCGGCCGTCCCCGAAACGAACGGCGATCGCCGCCCTCCTGATCTCGGGAGGGAAGGACGTACAGGGAGAAAGTCGCCGAGAACAGGGCCGAGATGTCGAAGCTTTCGAGAGTCCCGGAACACTGCAAGTCCCCGGACGACGTCGGCGGAGCGCGCGCGTTCGTGCAATGGATCGGCAGGAAGATAGCGTTTCAGGAAGATAGAATCCGAACGTACCACACGGCGCACATCGTGGATCTAATACTGTCGGCGTCGCCCATCGAAGCCTTCGCGAGGACGTTGTCCAGTCTCACTATCGCTCCGGCTCGCGCTGTCGGCAAAGCGATGTCGGAATTCAACCTGCATTTCATCGGCAGAATTCCTTTCACCATTTGGATACCGGCTCTGATAACTTGGCTGTCCTTGGTGGTCGCGACCGTCTTCTGCGCGTACGCGTCCATAAGAGCTCGCACGTCCGCCGACCGTTCACTTCGACCGATCGTCGTTGTCGAACGCGGTACGTCCGCTGAAAGGAGGCGCAGATCGTTTTCCAAAAGACCGAGACCTATTAAAGCCAAGTGATTACCATTATTTTTTTTTATGTATGTCTTCATCGCGACAACTGCAACTCTCAACGCTTTCGTGATCGACGCTTCAACATGTGGGAACAGACGGTGACGACGGCATTCCTCTTGACCCTCAACGTGTGGACGTTTCTGTACGCCTCGTTCATCGCTATCTTCAGAAAAATACGGTATGATCGGATCGACTCGTTCAATCGTCGAAACAAACTTCTCGTGTGCAGAACGTGAGTGTCAATTTTTGTTGTTTTTCTTTTAAACGTTGATTGCTTTAATTTTTGTGTCCTTAAAAATTCATTCTTTCTTTTTCTTTTGTCTCCTTTTTCGGACAGATTCATCCAATGTTACTCGAGCATATTTTTACCGGTCGTGGCGGTGATGGTGGTTTTTAAGTCGGGTGTGATGTACGACGGCAG
>NW_022748902.1:0-869 GCF_011630105.1 Anneissia japonica | reverse complement strand
GCAATTTTTTCATGTACGTGACCCTAAACAGTGACATTAAAGGCCACGCCCAAATACATTTAATTATGTGAAGAGAGACACGGATGAATTTTTTTTTATAGGAACTATTATACATTGGGGGTAACAAAAATACCAATGACAGCAAATTTATCCTGTACATAAGCCCAGACAGCAGCCCCAAGGGACCCTTGTTGGTCTTATATAGTAGCAACATAATAAAATCATGCAAAGAGAGACATGAATGAAACCAACTAGGAATTACTACTTGTACATTGTAGAATGCTGAAACACCGATGACAGCAATTCTTTCATGTACGTGACACTAAACAGTGACATTAAAGGCCACGCCCAAATGTACATTAATCATGTGAAGAGAGACACGGATGATTTTTTTTATTGGCACTATTATATATTGGAGGTAACATAAGTACCAATGACAGCAACTTTATCCTGTACATAAGCCCAGACTAGGTTCCCAAATGGACTTATTAATTTATAGTATGATATGGTCGAATCTAATAATGATTAGAGATAGTAGAATGCAACTGAAACACCTGATTATGACACAGACAGTGGTTCTGGAGATCAACTTCAGAATAAAACAGGAATTTAGTGAAGGCACAAGCTGATCTATATGATATTCAATTGGTGTGATATGTGCCTGTCTCTTATACACATCTAGATGTGTATAAGAGACAGGATTTCCGTTTGATAATAACATTTTGTTAAACACTGACTTCAGATGAAATACAACAATACCATAATACAAACTCAGTAACAAATATTTATTAGATCGGATTAAATTACAGAACATGAATTGTCTATACATGAGAAATGGCACAGCGTCAAGGTGTATTTCAATCAGATTG
>NW_022748901.1:0-1028 GCF_011630105.1 Anneissia japonica | reverse complement strand
TATTTAAAATAGAATTATTTAATCAATCAGTAACTTGTGTTTTTTTTAATGAAATTAATAATTTTTTAAAAAAAGATGCTACCCAAGGCGAGACTTTTTTTTATACCTTGTTTGACGAACTCGCTGACTATTGTACATTTTCTGTACTGTTTTTCCGTTTTAAAATGTTTGTGCTCGTTAGCAATTTAGATTTATTGTTGATGTTATCCATGACAGTAATACGTACCGCGAAATGCTAGGCCTCTGAAAGTCCCCATAGTTGGTAGTCGCCACGTTATTGGAAATTTTTATTTCAAATTTCGCGAAAATGGTTTATAACATTCCCTGCAAGTTCGTCGTTCAAAACTGGTGCCGAATCAATGTTTTAGAGCCTCCCATCAGAGCCATTAATAATAATAATAATATTACTAATTGGTTGCAAATAGTAATAATATCTAATAATATTAATAATTGTAAAAAATACTTAGACCTACTCCCAGAGCTACTCATAGGAGCTAAAAACTAATTTATTTTAGTTCTCAAATATGCATATTCTTTATGTTGATTTATTAATTAAATTTTTGCTACAGGGTATTTTTCAACATTTATTTATTTATTTATTATTATTATTTTTTTTTCTTGAATTTTATAATTGAGGGCCATTTTTTATTTCTTGATTCAATTCTTGCTTATACAGTATTGAGATATTTGAAGATTAAAAAAAAAAATATCATTTCTATTACCGAATTTTTCATTGGGGCCATTTTTACCTACCTGTCATATGGGGCCATTTTTACCGGGGCCATTTTTTCCAGGGCCATTTTTTCCGGGCCATTTTTCCTGGGGCCATTTTTTCCGGGTCCATTCTTACCTACATTCCCCCTACCCAACCCACAAAAAAATCTCTGGTCCATTATGCAATCAATCACAATACTCCAGTTATAATTTACGGATGTAGGGCTGGCAGTGGCGGCGCCATCGGGGGGGGGGAGGGGGTGAGACAGAGGGATTAATCTCCCATCGGTCTGGTAATTCCCCCATCGGTCTTG
>NW_022748900.1:0-4772 GCF_011630105.1 Anneissia japonica | reverse complement strand
ATGTTTCACCCACAAAAAAGTACAGTATTTGACAAATAAATGTGACATGATATGAATGATTAGAAGGCGTAAACCTGAATGTAATATATCTATCATTAAAATGAATTTTATATTTTTACTTTTGTTTAGGTGTACTATTACAATCAGCCAAGCTCAAAGCAGATGAATCAATTTTCATGCATATTCAAGAAGGGGATTGTGCTGCCCACAACAAGGTTCAACTGTTGCAGTTCTATCTAGAAGGATTTGTTTGCCAACTATATGGCGTAAAGACATCTGATGTAAATGTTGCCAGATACAAAGTTTTCTGTACCTGTAATAATATAACATAACTTAAAGAACTAAACGCATGAGAAGATAAGCAATTTTTAACCAAGAGATATAAAGCAAACTGAGACAAAGGAGTACGGAAAGCATTATTTATGTAAATATTATTTAGATTTAATTTTTTATTTGTTGTGTTGGTTGTATTGTAGAGAAAGACAAAGAAGGAAGATTAAAATTTATAAAATGTGTCAATAACAAAACATAAAATTGAAAGATAAATTTAATTAGGTTAAGTACTTTAATTACTAAATTTGACCATTATGTAATAAATGTTAATAAATCTGAAATAGTACATTAAGTAACTACCTATATCATTGCTTTAATATATGAATGATGGTATTTTGATGAAATAAAAGTGGATCGACCCCACAAAAGAGTAAAAAGGAAATTGTTTGCTGTAAGAATCTAAACACTGCAGCATGATTTTAATATGACCGTACACCTCAGAACCGTATATACACGATTAAAAAAATACGTAAGTTTTTTTCATTTTTTAAAGTTATGTTTTTATAAGTCAATAAATAAATAATGATACCACAATCTCTCTATCTGTTAGGAACTGTCTCTGCTGTACGAATCAATGATTGAAGTATATTTGGCACGATTTTATTGACCCGAGAACTTTGTACGAGATTAAAAAAAAAAAAGACATTGTATTTTTTCAGGTTTTAATTTTATTTTTGACGCTCCTTTGAAATAAATAACGAATCTGTATATCTTTTGAGAACTGTCTACTGCACTGAATGATTATAGCAGGATTAGCATGATGCTATTGATCCGGGAAATCTGTATGATATTGAGGAAAAGACAAATTTACTTCATTTTAGCTTACACTAGTTTTGGCTCTACACACAAGCAGATAAATAAATAAAATGGTACTTACCGAAAGGTAGTGTGCCCGTGGCTATAGGTTACACTGGTTTTTGGCTGTACATATATTGTCTGTAATAGGCGAATGTCACTTTACTGCTTACTTATATATACTTATAAATAAAATGGTACTTACCGAAAGGTAAGGTGCTCGTTGGTATAGGTTACACTGGTTACTACACACTTATATATTACGTGTGTGGTGGAATAGGCATCTTAATATGTTTTCGAATGTTTTCCTGATACCAACACTAGGCGAAATGTCACTTTACTGCTTACTTATATATACTTATAAATAAAATGGTACTTACTGAAAGGTAGTGTGTTCGTGGCTATAGGTTACAGTGGTTACTACACAGTTTTATATTTATACCTGTGTGGTGGAATAGGCACCTTACTGTGTTTTCGAGGGGTGCTTCTGAGTGCAACACACGGATATTCAAGCGTTTTCGAGGGGTGGTCTGATTCCAACAGAAGCATCTCCATGTTTTCCTGATACCATCACTAGGCGAATGTCACTTTACTGCTTACTTATATGTACCGATCGATTTTATATAACGTTTGCGGGGAAATTCTGACTGTGTATTGCAGTCTTAAACAACTTTTGTTGACCTTTTGATTGATGCGAAAACGAGGCTGCAAGTGAAGCTTTGCAGTGCTGTTAGGTTCTTGCAATATAAATTGAATATTCATTTCACCGGAGTAGAGCCCTGTTACAAACTGTGCTGGCTGTCGTACACGAACCTATTTTCCGCATGTTATCATTTGTAAGTACTGTACCGGAAAATATAAATAGTAGGAGCTACCAGTGGCAGTACTGGGCTATATATTGTGAGTCTGTTGAAACATGGAGTTATAATTATTTGAAACGTGAACGACCCCTGCCGCTGTACTGTAGCGGTCCTACTAAATACCACACGGAACCACTCGCGACCACACGGGACCACTCGCGACCACACGGGTGCAAAAATGATAAAAATATTACCACACGAGAGTAGAAAACTACTTATAATCAATAGAAACCAACTTTTAGTACGGTAATTATCCAAAATATGGTAAAAATGATTTTTTTTTGTTACAGGTTTTTCCGCCGTGCTTCGGAAGGTAATGCGGTGACATTGAGGTTCTGTAACGCATTCACGTCTCCAGAAATGCGTTCAAACTTGACCTCTAACATTCACTACGTACAGTACGTTACATTTCATCCTGCGTGTATGCCTATTGTATGTATAGGCCTATTATTATTCTACAATAACTGTATTTATTACTGTATCTGCTTTGTATTTTTTATACTTATGTGTTTTTGACTCTTATTATTTTAATTTTAGTTTTTTTTATTTGTATTGATCCTGTAGTTATGTTATGTTTTAGCCCAGAGACAAATCTAGTTAACTTCTTATGAATAATGTTTTTAAAGATGGTATTTTGAGATATTTTCTATGAAAATAAATAAATAAATGGCAGTAAGTACCGCTTTTTGTGTTTCAATATTAGTAATTGGTTTCTATTGATACAGTCGAGTCCGCCAAAGTCGACTCTGTTTAAGTCGAACATTCGCGTCAGTCGAATTTTTTAAGAAGTCCCAATTCTTTCCTATGTATTACTGTGTAAATTGTTTGTTTAATTCGAATTTTTATAAGTCGAATTTCGGCTATATCGACGGAATTTTCCTGTCCGGATAGGCCGATTTTATAGTAATTTCAACCACACAGGTCGAAGTTCCAAATTTAGTAGCGCAAAAAAAGCGTGGGAAAATACGAAGTTCAATCCTTGTTGTACGGCAACAAGTTAGCCATGTCAAACTAACATCAGACAGCGCCGCTGTGGAACTTGGCTCACATGATCGTATGTCGTAAGTTGCAGTCTACTCTCACAATACAGACACCCCTCCGGACCGGCTACAATGTTCGGTTTTTCGTCCAGTTTAGTTTGTAAAACTTGTACTGAGCCCATTTCGAACAGTATTGTTGTAGTCAGGGCCTAGCTATTTAATTAATTTATCAAAGCCCTGGATTCTTTTGACTGCCTAACCTACGCAAATTCAACACATTATTTAATACGTACAGTACCTGTTGTTTTGCTGTACTGCTCAGCAAATTTAATTATTACCAATAAAACTGATGCGACTTTTATATTGTTTTTGCGTGCATTTCTTTAGGTCTGATTATGTTTTTCCAAGCACACATTCTTCGTTGGGCAATGCCACTTGCTGGTCGGCAGTCTAGTTGTAAACAGAACAGGTCGCGCCCCCAAAAACTCTTCCTGCCCAGCAATTGGTCCATTTTCGTGGGGTGTTTTGCAGACTAGACCAGATCGCCCAAAGCTTTATAGTGCGTGACAGTAACAAGCTCGGTGTAATCAAGAATGTTTTAATTAAAGATATTTATAAAACAAAAAAACAAAAAAATAAGAAACCCTCATGGTATATTTTAGAGTCAAATCGCCGACGAATACACCGACGAATCTAACGAATTTGAATTAGACGTCTACTGAAGAGTAAACCAGTAGAAACTTGCTTTGTTGAGTTCCCTCTTTATTGCAGTTTGATTCCAAATGGTTTTTAAGGATTAAAAGCAAGAATATACACTTATTAAAACATTGGAATGCGTAAATTTCACTTCATAATTAACCAAGAAAACGTCTACTGGCGTGTCGTGTTAATCAACAGATAATCTCCGTGGCAATGTGAGTATAGCTAAGCGTCTTGTTTTCACAGCGTATGCTTGTCGTTAAACGACAACTATTAAACCATGGAGGTATAAAATAGACATACCTCCATGATTAAACTATCGTCTGGTTTTTCGAGTGAGTGTTACCATCCTGAATTGGACAAATCGTCCGAGATTTGGAATAGGGAGTTCATGTTTTCGAAAAGTATTTTATTAAAAGAAGAATAGGAAATGAGTTTGGGACTTAAGAAAATGTTCGGTTTTGCGTGAAATTCGATTTTGTGGGCATTGAGTAAACGTAGTATTGTTCTATGTTAATTTTTTTTTTTGAAAATGTGCAAGTCGAAATCTGTATAACTCGAACTTTTTATGCCAGTCCCATTAGATTCGACTTAGGCGAACTCGACTGTATTAAGTAGTTTTCTACTCTCGTGTGGTAATATTTTTATCATTTTTGCACCCGTGTGGTCGCGAGTGGTTCTGTGTGGTCGCGAGTGGTCCCGTGTGGTATTTAGTATAATCAATAGGAACCAACTTTTAGAACGGAAATTATCCAAATTCCGTTACAAATCGATGTATCTTGATTTTGTTTTAGTTTTGTTGGTTTTTCCGTCGTGTGTCGGTATGTAATGCATTGACATTGTGGATCTGTAACGCATTGACGTGTCAGCAGATACGCATTCAACCATGACCTTCATGTCTGTGTTTCATAGCGTATAAGAGACAGAATCTAGATAGGCCGTTATATACTGCCACGTGAACGGTAATAAACCTATTCTACATACTGTAAAATGAGAATTTGAATTGTTATGTATTGTTTTTTCTGTCAAGCTCGTATATGTTTTTTTTTCTTTTTCAGTGTATTGCCTACGTATGTTACCATTAAAGAAGCCTTGAGTGGCCATT
>NW_022748899.1:0-976 GCF_011630105.1 Anneissia japonica | reverse complement strand
TAAGAACCAGTAAAATTTTGCCCAAGCTCAGTTTTCTTATTTTTTGGCCGATTTCAGGCTCAAATTGTTCTTATTTTGTTCTTATTTTTCACAATTTTCAAACATACTGTAGAAAATTATTATTGTACAGCAGTATACACTGTACTGGAATGTAGGAAAAATGGCCCCAGAAAAAACTGCCCCTGACACATAGGCCCCAGAAAAAAGGCGCTAGTAAAAATGGCCCGAAATGATGGGTACAGTAAGTACAGTCACACACACAGGTACAAATATTTTTTTGTTGTTCTAGTTTTTTTTTAAATAAAAATCTCATTTGACATTTTTACCTCAGCCTCAATTTGTTCTTATTTTGTTCTTACTTTTTAAGAAATTTAAAAAGCCTCAGTGTTCTTATAAAATGTGTTCTTATAAAAAAAAAAAGTGTAGTCAATCAAAGATTTAGTGTGAAGCGTAATATAAGAAAGTATAATACATACTCCAAGTATTGAAATACACGCCATCGTGTTGGGATTCAATATTTCGACATTAATTATGTTATCATCAAGAATTTGAAGAAAACTATTTTCCAAGGATTTCCTATCTCAGATCATGGAGGAATCTGAGATCAACCCGTCAACCTATTAGTTAAAACATGGAGGAAACTAATTCCTCCATGGTTACAATGATAAATGAAAGTGCACTCATGACGTAACTACAGCAATTCTTTATTTCTCCACAGCTATCATGTTGAATAATGGAGGAATTAGTTTAGTTGTTGAATGATGTCCATGGCAAGAATCCCAAATTATAAGCCACTTAATTTTGAGGTTAATTTTGTTTAAATGAGCTTTTCTCTCGTTTTTTTAAATTTTTTTATTTCTTAATTTTTAAGCAATTTCAGCCACAGTGTTCTTATAAAATGTGTTCTTATAAAAAAAAAAGTGTATAGAAATAGATCGATCGTACAGGCCCTATCATCTGGTATAGTAACATGATA
>NW_022748898.1:0-561 GCF_011630105.1 Anneissia japonica | reverse complement strand
TGAATCTTATTGGTGGGTGTGGAGTCAGGATCAGGAAAGACATCACCATGACCCTCTTGCTACAGAAATAGGGGACAGCGCTGCCCTGAATCTGCAAAAACAGCCAGAAACTAGAAAATAGTCTGGTAGTCACAGAAACAGAAAACAGCTAACTGTCTGCCGGTGGATCACAGTATGTCTCCATATCTCCTGAAAAGTCCCCACCCACCAATAAGAGACAGCAACATTTCCAGAAATGACTATCTACTGAAATGTTTATTGAAGACATGAATGGAATTATGAACAAAAGGTTGTCTACAACGTTTAGTGTTTTGATTTAAAGTGATTAGTCTGCCAGTTCGGCTTTGCTTATAGTACTTATTTAATGGGTGATCAGGATTCTCGCAGATTTTTTTTAACTGTGCTGAGTATGTCCATTTCATGTAACTCATCCCAATTTTCAGGATTTTCCCCAGTAATTGTGCTGGCCCCCTTAACTATTTTAAATAATTTATTTTTTTTTTCAGCTTGTGTAAGATTTGAGAACCAAACAATGGAACCAAAGAGCAGAACACTTCTAAT
>NW_022748897.1:0-11006 GCF_011630105.1 Anneissia japonica | reverse complement strand
GTCTCGATACCATACGTGCAGTGGCGTAGAAAAATATTTTTCATTGGGGGGGGGATGATTGGCGTGTTAGCCAGTGTCGTAACAGGCGCGGGGGGGGGGAACTGCCCCTCCCCTGACGGAAAAGGAAGATATCATAATGACCAGACTCACAACACCCTGCAACCCCTTCTCCACTTCAAAAACTGTCATAACTCCTTTGAGAAAATATCTATCTTTGAAAAATCTTCCCCAGCCCTTTATAAATGCCCTTTCATCCCCTGAAAGTGCCTAAAAAACCTCAAAACATTGCCCAATTTCCTCTAAAAATTGCACATTTTAGGGAGTTTTGATCAATTCCAACGAAATTAAAATTAAAAACATACGGGGGACAAGGAGAAAATATCCATCTTTGGAAAATCTTTCTCCACCCCTTGACAAATGCATCCTCTGAAAGTGCCTAAAATTCTCAAATTCTTTTCGCGCATTTCTTGTTACGGTAGGCCAATTTCCTCCATAAATTGCACATTTTAGGGAGTTTTCATCAATTCCGACGAAATTAGAATTAAAAACACAAAAATATTTTGCGCGCTTGGCGCGCATTTTTAGGGCTTTTTTAGTTGTATCCTTTTAAGTTATTTAAACACATAATAGTCCCAAACTCAAGAAAGACAAATTTAAGATAGATCATTTTAACCTAAAAGAAGGGCCTCAATGTGTATAGATGGTGAAAGAATATGTTTGTAATAAATAAAACCATGATGAAAATGCTTATATTTAGTTTCAAACACACGTGTGTGGCCGATATTAAATAAGATAAGCCCTATATCGTATTGTTTTCTATATGGGGAGAGGGGTGAGTATGGTAAATTACTAACCGGGAAATGAGGATTGTATGTTGTTGTTGTTATTATTATTATTATTATTATTATTATTATTATTATTATTATTATTATTATTATTATTATTATTATTGTTATTATTATTATTATTATTATTATTATTATGTTGTAATGATGTTGTTTGTACTGTTCTTTAATTTTGTTAAAGAGGGCCCCTGAATATCAGTTAACCTACTGGGCTAAACTAGAAGGGTTACCCTCTTTAAAGATGGTTGAAATAAAAAATTAAAAAAATAAACACCTACTCTGACCCAAGAACCCTGTTACGCGCCTGGTGTTAGCGCCAATGTGTGCCCTTGTGCGGACAGGAGATGTGCCCCCTTCTGAAGCTGGAAACCTTGTTTTTGCAAAATAAATTGATGCAATTTGCTATTTTAGGCCTAATCAATAAATTCCTCATCAACCGATATAACCTTAAACATTCTTGGAATTGACATAACATTACTGATGTCGTACACACCCTTCAGTGTGAAATGTGGCTCTCTTTGCAAGCACATCTAACCATCTAAGGAAAGAAGAGCTTAGATTGGTAACAGATAAAATAATTTTGTTATCAACTTAATACATTATGCTAATTTTCATCTTTGTAAGCGCATAAGACAGTGCAAATTATTTCTGTGACAGTCTTTTGAAGTGTGAAAAGCTCCATTTTATCCCATACATAGTCAAAATATTGGGGGGGGGGGATGATACAATAGACCATCCCCCCACTTGTCAAATATTTGGATGATATATCCCCCATCCCCTCGGAATCTATGCCTATGCATACGTGGTAATGGGAACTATTAGGGATTTATAAATGGTAGTAATACATTAAATGGCATACTGTATTAAGTTTATTAGTAATTCCCATAATCCTAGACATTTTTAATGTGATCATATTTATGTGGTGACCAAAATTGATAAATTCATCAAAAACGATACCAAGAAACTTACATTTCTCGACTCCCTTAAGTTCCACATTGTTCATTGTAAGACTATAAGGTGTAAAGTCATAAGTCTTACGTGAACTCCTAAATACAATGTAATTGGTTATACTTTCGTTAACAGTTCGTTTGTTTGTTTGAAACCAACTGTTGAGGCGGTTTAAAAGTAAATTTATAGATGCGAAAGCCAAATCTAAATCATTACTACTAAAGAAGATACTAGTATCACCGGCATACAAAACAACATTGTTATAATTACACACATTGACTAGATCATTTATGTAGATCAGAAACAATAACGGGCCAAGTATAGACCCTTGTGGAAACCGCATTTTACTGTTGTTATGTGTGAATTTGTATTGTTTACACTAACGAATTGTTTCCGATCAAATAAATATGTTTCAAACCAATTAAGAACAAAACCTCCGATACCATAGTGTCTTAATTTTTGTAACAGAAGTAGTAGGGAAGGGGGGATTCTGGGCCACATCATCCCAAACGCCCTCTGATTGGTCAATTAATCACCTAATTTGCATATTGATGACCTCACACCTAATTTACATATTTATGACGTCATCAACCTAATTTGATCTCTGATGACCTTTAAATTAATAAATATTATATAGGGCTAAATTACCCAATATAATAATAAGGTTACTTAATTAACTAGAAAGTTTCTTGCATATGGGCTGTATGACTGTTCTCCTTAATAACACCTCTTAACCTAGCTTTTATTATTTTACGTCTCTCAATAGGATCTTCAGGAAGGGGATCCGTTTCGATAAACCTATAAGATACGCTGTTAATTTCTCTAACAAGTGCTTTTATCGACCGTCCCATTTTTAATCTCTTTATAATTTTTAAACTGAAAATTCTAATTTTTAAATCCACAAATTTGGAGAAAATAGAAATCACAACCTTTAAATTTATAAAATTAATTAATAAATGGTTATTTCTCTTCTCTTAATATAATTAGAACTTTTGCTAGATTTTTTGGAGGAGCATGCACCCCCTAGATATGCCACTGAATACTAATGATACAAAAAATAAATACATTTATATTTCATTTAAGAACAATGACAAACAATAAAAACAAATATTATTGATATTAATTTTTTCAAATATTCTCTTGGAGTTCTCCTTATCCCACTTGCATTTCACTCTGGACCAGACTTTGTATATTTTTTATCGCTGTGGCTAGGGATAAGGTACCGTATCTTATGTTCCATTTGCTAAATTGCATCATCCCATAAAATGCCGCCAACGGTTATCTCATTTTTAACAACAGATTTTTTCATCCCCTTGCATTTCTTATCATCCTTTTTACTAAGCATTTTTAACGCATACAATTTACTTCTTAGACCTATAAACCCTGTAATAATATGTCCACCAGCATCATCCTTAGACATCCCGAGAACCCTTTTTTTTTTACACCTGTAGGTATACCAGACGGACGACCTTTTCCGTAGTTTGAGGTATCGAATTTATTCTTGACATCATCCGATATATCTTTGTAAAAGTCCTTAGTTTCAAGGAATCTGTGTCCGTAAACAACATCTCCCTATTTTGGTATTATGTAGTTGTAGTGAAATTGTACATATGATTTTTACTTAGATCTAATGTAGAGAACCCTAGATATATGGGTTTATTGAATATTAAATTAGTTTTCTTCATATGAATCGCTACGAGGTTTTCATTAAATTTAGTAATGTGATCAAAGTTTGGTTTTTGTGTATGTTTCTTTGCAGATTGTTCGCTATTTGTCAACTTGATATCTCCCCTATTGCGAATATTTTCCATAGTCTTCCCAAACACAGAGTAATTCATTAGCTTAAAGAAATCTATTTCAAACTCATTTTTTGCTTGAAATCTCATTTTGGTATTAAGATCATTGTAGCAGCTTTAATATGCTGATCAAAAAGGACACTGAAACGATTTTACTGGCTTCGGCTTTATCATTTATTTTATATTTCTTGCCGTCATATCAAGCCGTGTCGTAAAATTTTGGCAATCAAATAACAACAATCATAATTGTTAACATTCCATGATTCAGAAAATAGCAATACAATCATAGCACTAATTAATTAAATCATCATTAAATCAAACTTCAGGCTTATGTAGTTATTTATCGTATTATTATTGTAGTGACGACCCCCTGGAGGTCACCCTGCAATGACCCCAGATTCCCTTGGTTAGCTCACCTGCACAAACCGGCGTATCTACGGGCACGCGCACTGAACGGCCGACTCGGGTAATCCCTTGGAGAAAGGACGGCACTTCAAGTCCACAGCCGATAACAGACAGACGTGTCACAATATTCATTGTATTCAGCCCCACGCGGGAAACTAATACCGATACCGGTAAGTACCTTTTGGGCTTTTTACAATATTGGCGCTGCGAGCGAAAGGCTTGCCATATGTTGTATTTTGTGCAACATTGTTGCCAGCGTATAGAGTCGCTTGCGGTGGTTTATTTAGTGTTTAGTTAGGTTGTTTTTTTTTTGTTTTTTTTGTGAGGGGAAGTAAGTAGACTCGGTAATTATTGTCGACTGCCGAGTACCTTTACAGCTAAACATAGATTAGGTGTTTAGATTAGGATATTAATTAGGGTTGTTGTGACGGGAAGTGTACAGGACCGGATTTATTTTCGGACTGTCGAGTACCTCACAATTAGTTTCCGAATATATTAGACTAGGATTATTAGTTAGGTGTTTACTGTTACCCGTTGTTTTAGTCCAGTAACGTCGATCATCGTATCGTCGGTACGTATGCTGGGTCGGAACAGGTGACGGATTTACTAGCGCGAATAGCGTGTGGGAGGAAGTTCACGTGACATACGTTTTGCGTGAATTAAGTACTCTCACAGCTAATATTTTCGTGTTAATAATAGATTAGGATTAATACTAGTTAGGAAATAGGTAGGAATTTTAAAACGTTTTTAGTGAAAGGTGCATGACGAATTCTTTACACGCATGAGAGAATTTGTTGTGGCATTCCTTTTACCGTGCAGTACAAATTCGTTTGCATATCATTCTAATTTGGTTTTATCCACAGGTGTTCATTTTCATTGTTACTTGTGCGATATTTGTAGGCAATTTAAATAGGTGTTTTGATTAATGTGATTATAGCCTGTTTTTATGAATTGTACTTTAACCACATTTTAATTGTATTTTTTCAAGATCTTTGTGAAATCTGTTGTGTAATTTGATCTTTGCACATTGACAATTTTTATATTACTATCGTTTGATTTTACTATTTTACTACAGACAGTTTGCAATAATGCCTAGATTTAAACGAGTTTTCATTAATTATTGTTTTATCGATGACCTTTGCACTGTTCCAAATATTAGTGAAAAACTAGCTAAACATATTATAAGCTGGAGGTCACGAAATGGCAATATTACTAGATGGAACTTGGAAAATATTATGGGCTTTGCAAAGTATGATTTTAATGGTTATTTTGACTTTTTACCGAATACAGTGTTCAATGGTATTGGGGGAGGGGATTGTATGCGGAAACCCTTCCTTCTGCCACTTCTAAGGACTTGTATAGAGAAGCCAAATTAACTTCCGCCTCACAGGCAGATGGTGAATTTATTGAAGACTGGGCCGATAGAGTGGAAACCCTTACCTATAAAGCATATAAGTCCCTTTCGGAAAGTTGGAAAGAGGATCATGCTGTGCTTAGGTTTTGTCTTGGTTGTAGGGAAGTTAAATTGGGGGAACTAGTTCTACACCTAGGGTGTTTAACTGTTTCCCAAGCTTTATCCACCTATAAGGAAGCCGAGGGTCAAAGGGATAGACACTTAAGGAATTCAGCCCGTAAACATAAAACTGCATTTTCGTCGGGTGGTCATTCCAGACAATCAAGTGGGGTGTCACCGATCGGCGCATCTTTAAGCACCGGACGCAAGTCCAAGTATGGTGGGGGTAGTAATTCTGACCCTCAATACTCAGAGAATAGGGGGAAGAGTAAGGGAACTAATGTTGATATTAGTGACGAGTCCCTAGTAAGCTCCTCCTCGATTTGCAATGGTGTTCCCAAGGTTTATCCTTCTATGTTGTTAGGTAAGACTAAGGGGGGTGCGGAGAAACATCCCGAACCTTCCATGTCGCCTTATCTCAGTCCATCTTTCCACAATGTGAGAGATGAGGATGACTTTGTGGGTTGCTCACCAAAATATTGGGACCATTCCACAGGTTTTCCCTCCCACCAGTTAGGCGAGGACAGTACTAGTACTGAGGGATCTGCGTACTCCTCAGTCCCTTCAAAAAGAGCCGGGGTACTGTGGAATTCTGCCATTTCTGGGGAGAGGGAGGAAGATGGGGAGCCATACACTGAGGTTAGGCGGCCAAGGCGGCGTAAGAAGGGGAGTGATGAGACCAGGTTCTCTGATCCACATCGTCCGAGTGTCACCAACCAGAGCGACATACATAGTTCCTCATGGCAAACATCCTCTCCTCCTGGGAATGGTAAAGAGATGAATGAACGCTTGGATACCCTAGAGACTAAACTCTTAGACATTGAGTCACACGGGTGGCGATTCACATCCATAGGCACCCAGCTAACCCAACTAGATTCGACGGTGAATACTCAGTTCGCCCAATTAAATGTTAAGGTCGATAGGTTAGGGGAAGTGCTGGGGTCTCGTGCAATTTCTGAGCAAACCCAGGATCCAATTACTGCTGTTGATAATGTTGGGGTTGCGGATGGGGAACAGCCTTTAAAATATTGGAGGTTGGGGGCGTTGGCCAGCTGCCCGACCTTTCCCTATCCACAACAGGCCAATCTATAGGGGTTGTTTTATCCGGGGTAAAGTAAGAAGTTCAGCATCAGGCAGACTTTTCACCTGGGTTATCTTATGTGTCCACTGGTTTCCCAGAGGAACTGTTTGAATGCAACCATCAACAGGGTAATCAACAAGCAATTGATCCACAAACGATTGAACCACAAGAAACTTCATTTGAGATAGATGTATCTGACAAGTGTTCGAATGTTGAGGGATCAGTAATGACATCAGAAATCATAGCTGCAGGAAAGAATTCTGGTAGTGGAGTGTATGTGACTGCTTATGTCAATGACGTTCAGACAACAGCAGTTGTTGATAGTGCAGCATCCCATACTGTAATATCAGATAAGGTGTACTCAAGACTTAAACCTTTACCACCCATTATATCTAAGCTAACCCTTACTCTAGCAGGAAGGGGAATTTCAATGCTGGGTCACATGGTGGGGCCAGTTACATTAAGACTGGGGTCTAATGAGTACAATGAGTTCTTATGGGTAGCTCCAATAAGTGATGACATGCTTTTGGGTGGGGATTTTCTCACTCTGAATGAGGCAGTCATCGACTTCGGACAGTTATTACTGAGGTTGGGTGAAAGCACCATATCCCTCAGGAGGGACTCTACATCTCATTTAAGGGTAGCCAGAGTTATCGTAGCGAAGCGTAGGGTAATACTCCCTCAGTCGACTACCTACGTAAAGTGTAAACTATAAACTAACGGGTTACCTTTGCCAGATTTCCTTGTAGAACCTGAGGTTACACACAAATTGGCGATTCCTGCTATAGTATATCGTAGCGAAAAGCTATCGTCCATCTGTATCACTATTACTTCGGATTACTATTTGACTATGAAACGGGGCCAGAGTATTGGTAAAGCATTCGAAGTCAATGCCAAACTGCCAAGTGCAATTCCAAGCATCACGGTAGACGCTAGGGACCATGGGATCAATAACGAATCCCATGATCTGTCTATTATCTACTTTGTTCAGGTTGTCAGTTGAAATTACGTAAGAACATGTTTATCATCTCTGGTCAACCCGCACTTATCAGTTGGTTCAGATACCAGGGGGCAGTGGGTGGAACGGTGTCCTATGGCTACATTAGTGCCCAACGTGAAATTGGGGGTGGTCTGATGTTCCCTTGGAATCCGGGTGGCTAGATTGCTACCCAGTTCCGGACTGCTAATGATGTAGAGAAATGTGGTCAGTGTTCACAAGTTTTTCCTTTTAGAAGGTTGGAGAAATTATGAAATGTTTGTGCCATGTTTTTCCCTTTATCTCTCTTTCCAGGCGGATGTCATACGAAGTCTTAGCCAGGTAGGTAAAGGCTAGGTGGAACTAATTTTGAACGTTTACCTCTTTCAGAAATGAGTTTCTCTTCTACTGACATCCGGTTACGACAGAAGTTAGTGAATGGGAAATGGGTCCCACTCACAGAAGCGGAGAGCCAGGAGAGGGAAGATGTTCTCCTGCTAGAAGACCCTTCATCTCCAAATCTAGAGCTCCCTGAGGAGATGGATGTTGGGGGACCAGATGTGAGTTCCACCTAGCTCTGGGGACATCCAAGGGCAAGGAAGTGCTGCAGCCTGCTCCAGTTCGATGCCTTTGGTTGGGAGTAGTCCTGCCCGCTCTGATCTGGCTTTAGATAAGACCGAAGCGAATCAGGGTACTCCTTTGGCGGGACCTTCTCACTCCTTGAAGGAGGGGGAAAGTTTGGGACCCCATCCTGGTCTGGCGTCTTCGGCTACAGCCGAAGCAATACAGGTTCTCCGTGCCTATACCCTGCGTGTGCAGAACGGAGAGTAGGCAACATGAGGGTCCATGTGGTCACAAAGCATATGCCATCCTGTTTCCGACCACAGCCGCGATGCACCACGCGTCGCGCGCAGGTGCAGGCAAAGGTGTTGGAGGGCATCACCTCAGGTTTGATAGACGAGACAGCCACTGTTTTTGACTTAGTCAAAAGATTAAACCGGGAAAAGGCGACCGGAGAACCCGGGAAAACTTGGGCTGTTGATGTCAAAACGGGGTGGGCCATTAAGAAGCTGGAAGACATCCTCAGGTTCGGGTCGGGGGTAAAGTGTCGGTTAATCCGATTAGCCACCCTTCCGTTCTCATACATTGGCGATGTTTCATCGCCATTGTGGAGCGCCTCGGCTCGGACGCACTACAAACCATCGTCCAGCGAGCGGAGGAGGCTTTCCCGTTGCTACCTTCTATCTCGAAAAAGAGAAAGGAACGGGTAGCAACGAGGGTCTCTCCTGAGGGAGAGAAGAAGCTAAGAGCTATCGCAGCGCAGCCGGCACCTGAGCTGACTCATTCATCCACCGGTACGCAAGCGTCTTCACATGGGGAGGAGAAGGTACCCCGGGCCTATGGTTCCCATTTCCATCTTGACCGTTTGCGTCATAGGTTGAGGCTAAAGTCTGGGGCTAGCCTTGGGGATGTAAGGCGGTCAGAGCGCCTACACTCGAATTCACACTCTGTTAGGGTGGTGGGTGGGATCGCCATTTATTGCGATCCTCCAACCTACCCCTCTATCAGGGAGATCTGTTCCCTTCGAGAGCAGGGATTCGAGGTAGGCGTTGGAATTCACCCTAAGAAGGAACTCTCTCCCGCCTATTTAAGCAGGCTGGTCACTCTGACAAGCTCATCTCATGTCAGAGTGCTCGGTGAGATTGGGCTCGACCACACCTTACCCAACACCAACTGGGTTCGGCAGGATGAGTTGCTTAAGCAAGTTTTCAAGCAGTGTTATTCCTTCTCTCGACATCGCCTTATCTGCCTCCATGTGAGGGGGATGCACGGAGACGACGTGGCAGAAGAATGCTACTTCAGGGCACTTTACCTCCTGCGTCTCACGCATATCCCCCGAGATCAGAAGTTGATCTTGCATGCGTTTTCCTCTTCATCAAAGTTGGTGGATAAGTTCTTGCACCAGTACCCGGGAACTTACTTCAGTTTCACCATAGAAGCTGGTAGGTTCACCACGGTACAACGAGCAGCCTGTAAACATCTCGCAGGGGTCAATGACCGCAGAATCCTCATCGAGTCTGATGGGCCCTATTTTCCCCCCTCAGGCCAGCGAGTGGGTGCTCCTCATCTGCTGTTGGAGACAGAAAAATCGGTGGCCCGAGTTCTAGGCTGGGACACCAGGCGAGCCTTAGAGCTCACTAGGAAAAACGGCCTAGATCTCTTCTGAGCCTAAGAGCTCAGTGCCACCCCAGAAGACTTTAAGTTTGTTTAGGGAATACTTTGTGTTTTATTTTATGTTTCCTTAAGAAACATAAAAGAGAGAACATTTAGAGCTTGAATGTCGGTGGGTAGGGTATTTTCCCATGCAGCATGGCGTCCTTCTTCAAACAATGGGGGAATGTAGTGACGACCCCCTGGAGGTCACCCTGCAATGACCCCAGATTCCCTGGGTTAGCTCACCTGCACAAACGGGCGTATCTACGGGCATGCGCACTGAACAGCCGACTCGGGTAATCCCTTGGAGAAAGTACGGCACTTCAAGTCCACAGCCGGTAACAGACAGACGTGTCACAATATTCATTGTATTCAGCCCCACGCGGGAAACTAATACCGATACCGGTAAGTACCTTTTGGGCTTTTTACAATATTATCAACACTGCTCATCCACAGTATCAACTGTAATTACTAATTATTATTATAATCGTTTTCATAGGTAAGTCAATGTATTACAAATGATTCCACAGTCGAATGTAGATCCTAGAGAAATATCATAGTTAACAACAATAACAGTATTAACAGTATCCTGCTGTGCTGCTCAATCAAGCGGAACGGACCCGCATCGAGTGTACGACGACTTTCCGCGAATCATCAATGAAAGAAGTTTCAAACACAATAACTTTAAATTTAAGCCTAGAATGCTTACAATGCAATATCATATAAAATAATTAAATTGTTCTACATAGCAATTGTCATGATGATTATCAATACAATTATGAGTACAAGAAATATAGTAAAATCATTTTATTTCCTGAATATGTTTGCATGGAATAATTAACTAGGCCTAGGCTACGCCTACACATACAGTAATGCGTACACCCGACTCCGTGAGAACTCCATACAGAGCAAAAGCAATACAGTACCCGTTTATCTAAATTAAACAAGAAATAATACCACAATATTTCCGCTAACCAGAAAGTACATCAATATGTTCCTGGTATATTACTGAAACATTGAATAAAGAATATTTACCGGTTCAGGTGTCACTGCATCAAAAATCAGACGTATCAATGAGAACATCAATCATTCAAAAGTTTTGATTAATTCAAAATGGATGTTACTGCCTAGCAACCTTACAGAGGGCGCTATGACCAAAAGCATTTTTTTTTCTCTTTCGTAGGAGTTTAACCCACTTTTATTTCTTTCTCTTTTTGTTACTTTTCTT
>NW_022748896.1:0-2785 GCF_011630105.1 Anneissia japonica | reverse complement strand
CGGCAATAGACGATCTGAAACAAACTCTAGTCGAAGAGACTCGAAAGAGACGCGGCGGCGGCGACCACCACCACCACCGCAACCATCGTTCCGTATCCAAACGGAAATATTTGAAAGTTAGCACAGAATAAATAAATGAATATATATATATATATATATATACATATATATATATATTGAAATGTATTTTGAAATTTGAAATAAATAGCTCCTCCACCAAAAAAGGGAGGAAACAATTAAAATAGAAGTCAGACTTAATTCAATAAAGTTTGTCGTGCCTATGGGGTGATGGTGGTGATGATGATGACGTAGATGATGATAGCAGGATCGAGCAGGCTCGGCTCACCTGTCTCAAACAGCCGAAAAAAAGGGGGAAAGGGAGTAGGGTGGTGATTGGGATCGAACGAACACAGGGTAAGCTTCGTGGGTGAGCTAGGTTCCGTGACTTTTGGACCTCGCAAAGATGAAAAAAAAAAATTACAAATTGATTTGAGATATGAGGACGACACTTTTTTTGGGCATGTATTGAAGGATAGGACCCTGTTGACTCGAACGGGAGCCACTCCGAAACCCGAATTCCAAGTCTTTCGTTCCACGAAGAGGAACGGAAACCGGGTTTTTAAGTCGGAATTCGTGCACCCCTATCTCTTAATGTTGGGAGATCGAACGAAGGCAGGGTGAGCTTCGTGGGTGGGCTATGTTCCGTAATTTTTGGACCTCGCAAAGATAAAAAAAAAAATTACAATTTGATTTGAGATATGAAGACGACACTTTTTTTTTTGCTAATCGCGTACGCAGTACCGTTGATTGACAGCGTACAGTTACTAATTTTAGCATCGTGCGTCTTCCTGCCGTACGTGCTACAGGGTAACACGTGACTCGAGTGATTTTCTGTACATTTGACATACCATATACCAACCACTTCTTCACCCAAAAGCCCAGCTTTGCATCGATTGGCAAGAATCGCTATATAGAACTGCCGCCAAACCCCCGTTACGGCCCGTAACAGGGTAACACCTTATTTATAATTGAACACGTGACTCGAGTGATTTTCTGTACATTTGACATACCATATACCAACCACTTCTTCACCCAAAAGCCCAGCTTTGCATCGATTGGCAAGAATCGCTATATAGAACTGCCGCCAAACTCCCGTTACGGCCCTTAACAGGGTAACACGTGACTCGAGTGATTTTCTGTACATTTGACATACCATATACCAACCACTTCTTCACCCAAAAGCCCAGCTTTGCATCGATTGGCTGGAACGCGCGTAAGCATTTGAGCCTTCTAATCCTTCCGAGCTATCTAGGAACTGGCCCCTTACCCGTTATGGCCTGTACAGTTGTGACTGTACAGGCCATAACGGGAGGGGGCCAGTTCCAGATGGCGATTTTTATGTATATATGCTGAAGAAGTAACACACCTTAAGGGACTTGCTTGGGGGAGATATACAAGTATCGCCATCTAGAACTGCCCCTCCCCCGTTATGGCCCGTTCAGCGAAGCTGTAACAGGGTAAGTTACCAGTTCCTAGATAGCTCGGAAGGATTAGAAGGCTCAAATGCTTACGCGCGTTCCAGCCAATCGATGCAAATCTGGGCTTTTTGGTGAAGAAGTGGTTGGTATATGGTATGTCAAATGTACAGAAAATCACTCAAGTCACATGATCAATTATAATATTCATTTATTATGTACTTCAAAGTAGGCATATCAGATGAAACACCATCGTATATGTAGTCAAACCTACGCCTGTGAGCATAGTATACCTCGTGATAAGAGAAATATCTCTTAAAATTATATTCAAAAGGTAAGTTGCTTGTAAACACAGTTGCACGAGGGAACCAAGGTACGTCTCCGTGCTTGACAGGCACAGTTATAGGCCATTTGTCGAGAATGTTCAACATCAAAGTCGGAGACATCGCTGGTTGAGGTCCACCTTTGGTATGTAAAATGTGATGATAATCGTCGAAAAAAACGACAGATTGTCAGAGGTCCTATCCTTCAACACTGGCCCCAAAAAGTGTCGTCCTCATATCTCAAATCAATTTGTAATTTTTTTTTTCATCTTTGCGAGGTCAGAAAGTCACGGAACCTAGCCCACCCACGGAGCTCACCCGGGCTTCGTCGATTCATTCTCATCGTTAAGAGATAGGGTTGCACGAATTCCAACTTGAAAACCAGGCTTCCTCTCGTCTTCGTGAAACGAAAGACTCGGAATTCGGGTTTCTCGGTTGGCTTCGCAGGGTCATATCCTTCAACACTGGTCCCAAAAAGTGTCGTCCTCATATCTCACTGCTCACCTATCTCTTAACGTTATGAGATCGAACGAAGACAGGGTGAGCTTCGTGGATAGGCTAGGTTCCGTGACTTTTGGACCTCGCAAAGTTCAACAAATTTATTTTAACAAATTGATTTGAGATATGATGACGACACTTTTTGGGGCCAGTGTTGAAGGATAGGACACTTTCGATCGAACGAAGACCGGGTGGGCTTCGTGGGTGGGCTAGGTTCCGTGACTTTCGGACCTCGCAGAGATGAAAAAAAAAATTTTTACAAATTGATTTGAGATATGAGGACGACACTTTTTGTGGCCAGTGTTGAAGGATAGGACCATGCGAAGCCAACGGAGAAACCCGAATTCCGCGTCTTTCGTTCCACGAAGACGAGAGGAAAGCGGGTTTTTAAGACGGAATTCGTGCACCCCTATCTCTTAACGTTGGGGAGGGAATCGATCGAACGAAGACATGGTGAGCTTCGTGGGTGGGCTAGGTTCCGTGACTTTT
>NW_022748895.1:0-1049 GCF_011630105.1 Anneissia japonica | reverse complement strand
TCTTTCTTCCCTTTAACTCTTCTAAATTTTTTTTAATTTTTCGGCGTGACTGACAGGGGTGGGGGGAACGGGCCCCCGTGGCCCCCCCGCTGGATCCGCGCCTGAACCTACCTAGGCATATAGGTTGACAAATCAGACAAACTATGCTTAGCCCAAATAGCCTTCACTTAAATAAAATTATACAAACCGTTTTTGGTTCAATGTCGTAATAATGTATGTACGAAAGTGCGTTCTATTGTTGGAATATAATAATTTATTCCTTATGTCTTTGATTTTTTTCTCTATATAATGGCCTAAAGAATGACATAAAATTACCTGATCTTTTTCAAGAGGAGAAAACCTTGAATTTTGAAGAACTTAAAGGTCATTAAAAACTCCTCAGAAGTCAGGAAAGCTTATTTCCGTCCATCTAGGAATCCAAATTTGCCAGGGGAAGTTCCCAGGACCCTTTTTAATGTTGGGTTTTTTTTTTTTTAGACATTTTAAACAACCCTCTTTCATATCCTGGATCCGCCCCTGGCTAGAGTGCATTTCCCTTGTATTTCGAAATTGTTTATAAGTACACAATGCTTTAACCAACACATCGTTAATCAGGGATGCAAGATGACGCTGTTATAAACAATTGAAAAACTTAACATTTACTCGTGAATTGCTAGGTACAAAAACGTAGGCTAACATTTCCAAATCGTTATTTTTGTACTGTTTGAAAAGCGTACACACACTTTCAACCCCCTCCCCCCAGCGTACGTTTTGTACGCGCGTGAAAATGATGAAAATAATGGATGACCCCTTAAGGAATTTTAAATATTCCAAACCTGTACACTTAAAAAAAAAAATAAATAAATAAAAAATAAATTAATAAATAAAGTTAACTTAAAACACAAACAACACGATAGGATATAAAGTTTGAGAGAATAATTGATATACTGTTCTGTATTTCTGAAGAGCCATTCGTTTTAGGGTTGCTACAATCAGGAGTTACATTCGATCAAACAAAGGAAAAGCACTATCTATTTCCTTACATTCCAAAAAGGAGGATTTTGGATGCT
>NW_022748894.1:0-1368 GCF_011630105.1 Anneissia japonica | reverse complement strand
CTTATTAATAAAATGGAATATGTGCAGCGTTAATTTACGGCAGGTTTTACATATACACGGCACAATGACCCTAACCACTTGTCCTATGATAATCGTCTTTTTCAACTGAAATCATGTACACTAATGAACCGTTTAAAGTATTTACTTACTGTAGGCCTAAACGCTGCAAAGTGCTTATATAATATTTTTGATATCAATAACAGCATAGGCCCCTACTCCCCATAATTAGCAGAAGGAAGGTTAATGCGTGAGGTTCATAAGTGAAGGAGCTAAAAGAGATGCTTATTTTAGTTCTATACCTTTGTTAGATTCCAACGATTATTGAATCAACTTCCAGATACTATCAAGGAACACATGGTTATTGATTTGAACTGTTTCAAAAATGCTCTGAAATCATATCTGTAGACATTGACTACCTTTGAACCTTTTTCGAATCGACCGCCGATTTTTGCCTTATGATTTTAACTTGATGATATGGACTTCATGTATTTTTCTTAGCCCACTATTGGTTGGGACTACCCTCCGATGTTACGCCCAGGTTTCCAGGGGGCCAATGGTGAGTTTGTGTGTGTGTGTGTGTGTGTGTGTGTGTGTTCGATTTCATTATGTGGACTTTGTGCTTGTATGTTTTTCTCATGTTGTACTCGAATAAATAAATTGAAATTGAAATTAAATAATCTGCATATTATTATTACTATGCACATATCAATAATTACCGTACGTATATACAAAACTTACCTTATATATACCGTATCTTATTATTTATTTCCAAATAGGAGTTATATATTGCGATACGTTCCATGGTTCCATTTTGATATACAGTATACAACCAGCCACAAAACAAACACGGAGAAATTGTAGAGAGAGTCTACATATAATCTAAGAACGGTATAATTGTTTTACAATAGTCATTTGACCCTCGATAATACGCGTTGAAATTGGATTGCTGAAGCTTATACACTATTTGTTGTATTATAATTTTATAATACTTCTGACAATTCTTTCAGCTAGTACGTCTATAAAAAAAATCCTGCAGCCATTTAGAGGGAAAAAATGTAGTGACATGTAGGCCTAAGCTGGTGTTAGATAAAAAAAAAACAAAAAAAACACGTAATTTCGATATAAATACTATTGGGCGAGTCGAGTGTCCGAGCGGACCAAGGCAAGGGGCGCCACTAACAGCCTTAACATCGGCGCTGGTTCCAGCCGCTCGCAAATTACGAGTACTTCGGACACAGTTAACTTACAATTTTACAATTAAAAGTTTTTTTTTATGAGAAAAAAAAATCCCTACCTATTAACGGACAGAGAGCGTTTCTCCCGGCGTTTCTGTATTCTTTTGCATGATTCATTGGTTGGTTTGTGACA
>NW_022748893.1:0-1084 GCF_011630105.1 Anneissia japonica | reverse complement strand
TCCCCTCTTGAAAACGGTCAGTTAAATTTTTTCCATTGTTATTACAGCAGATAGGCCTTATGTGTTTTTACACAGGGCCGTCGGAACCGCACCGGCTTTGGGCTGACCACTTTTTCTCTATCCTATCACAGGTCTCCCTCCATACCACCAATTAAAAATCCTTTTTGGGACCAGGGTTTTTAGTGGTCTTTAGCAGCTTTGGTCTCTAATTTGAATCAATATAATTAAAGACCGGCTTTAAAAGTAGTCTCTAATATCTCTATTTAGAGGGGAATTAAGAAATGATATAGTAAATGCAAGATGTGTGAATGGGTGTAGGGCTTACAGTTACTGTAAGATGTTATTATTATTATTAATGCTAAAACTATTTCCCTGTAGTCCTGTGCATGGTGGTCTTTTGGTGTCGAATTCAGTCCCAATTTGGAAGAATCCACATCCGGGAGATCTGTTTAAATGAATTTTCTTATCACAAACAAATTTTGCTGTGTATACCATTAATGATTGGTACTAACTGCTGCGCAGACAATTGACATTACATTTTCAAAACTTGTTAAAGCATGCAAATATCATCATGAATTTGCGGGAGATGGTTTATTTCGGGGAAAATATGCTGGAGTTCTTCCTGCCAGTTTCTAGGAGACCCCATTGCGAGACTCCGTAAACTTTAATTTATGAAATAAAATATGCTGGTCATCTTCAAACCAACAAATAGCCTAGGCCTATTTGTAAATTGTAATCTAAACAATAAATCAAAGTTGAAGAATTATTTCATTGAGAGACATTTTTGTACAACAATGCCTAATCATTCATAATCAAGAAGCTAGGCCTTGTAAGTAAAATAGCAGCATTCTCCACACTTCTGTTTATAATATTAGTGCAGGACTCCTTGGACAAGTTTTCGCTTATTGGAGGATTCAATTTTTATTTTTAATTATAATTTAAGCTACCTTTGACTGATACTTCATGATTCATGTAGCTTTCTGGAAATTTAGTTATATAATTTAACAGCAAAGTGCAAAATTGCATCTTTTTATAAATCATTGCTGCTTGAAAATTCTTCCTTTTTTTTTTTTTATTATCATCG
>NW_022748892.1:0-1304 GCF_011630105.1 Anneissia japonica | reverse complement strand
AAATTACCTGACCGTTTTCAAGATGGGAAAACCTTGAATTTTGAAGAACATAAGAGTAATTAAAATTTGGCACCTCAGAATTTCCCGTCATCTAGAAATCGAAATTTTCCCGGGTGAGGAATGTTGACCCCACCACCTAGATTTGATTCCAGATCTGCATGATTCATATTCCAATTCATCTTATAAGCAGTGGCGAAACAGGGGGGGGGGCAGACTGTCCCCCCTGACGGTTTTTACCGGGCTGACCAAGCCGTCGTACCGGGCTGGGTAAGAAGAGAAAAGAAAAAGGGGAGAGGGAGGGAAATAGAAGGAAGGAAAAAGAAAGGAAAAAGGAAAATAAAAAGAGAAGAGAAAAATAGGCCTAAAGACAAGAATAAAAAGGAAGATATAATGAACAGATATCACAATACCCCGGCCTGCAACCCCTTCTCCACTTCAAAAAGTGTCCATAGCGCATTTGATCTAAGCCGCCAGGCATTCTCCGCAGTGGCGTAACCACCGGGGGACAAGGGGAAAATATCCATCTGTGGAAAGTCTTTCCCCATTGAATGCCCTTTTCACCCGGGAAAGTGCCTGAAAATCTCAAATTTTAAATCGCATATTTTGTTGAGGTAGGCCAATTTCCTCTAAAAATTGCACATTTTAGGGAGTTTTGATCAATTCCGACGAAATTAGAATTAAAACAAAAATTTTTATGTTTTATGTATTCTTTTATGTTAAAGCTTGTGCATGCTCTCCTTTGCCTTCTAAGTTATAACACATAGTCCAAAACTCAACAAAGAAAATTTATGATATATCTTTTTACCTAAAAGAAGGGCCTCAATGTGTAATGATGTTGAAAGAATATGTTTGTAATAAATAAAGCCATAAGGAAAATGCTTATATTCAGTTTAAAAAAACGAGTGTGGCCATATATAACATAAGAGCATTTCTTGTTGAGGTAGGCCAATTTCCTCTAAAAATTGCACATTTTAGGGAGTCTTGATCAATTCCGACGAAATTAGAATTAAAAAAACAAAAATTTTTCGCGCGCTCCGCGCGCATTTGTTAGGGCTAAAGATTGTGCTTGCCCTCCTTTGCCTTCTAAGTTATTTAAAAATATAATAGACCCAAACTTGAGAAAGAAAAGTTAAGATAGATCGTTTTACCTAAAAGAAGGGCCTCAATGTGTAATGATGGTGAAAGAACAGGCCTATGAATTGTAATAAGTAAAACCACGATGAAAATGCTTATATTTTAGTTTCAAACACACGTGTGTGGCCTATATTAATAATAAAATAAGCCCTATATGTTATATTGTTTTC
>NW_022748891.1:0-1408 GCF_011630105.1 Anneissia japonica | reverse complement strand
AAAATTAATGGGGTGATGTATGCACTCCCAGCTTCCATCTCTGCTTTTGTGCAGTGGCTCATTTTCCCGTCACGTCGGACCCTTCCTTAGAAAAATTCTGGTGCCACCGCTGCTTCACTGTGATAATGTTTTTAACATTAATTTTAAAATTTTTTGCACAAATTTCAGCTACCATATTTTAATCTAACCTCTGACGATGCAAATATACATATTCTTAAGCTGGGCTTATGCGCCCTTGTGACTCGACTCAACTCAACTGACATCAACTGACATTTGGCAACTTGCCAGCAACTGGCAAGCAAATGTGAGTCACATGACTGAGACTGACATAAGCGCACTTTGCGATCGAAAGCAACTGAAAAGCAACTGGAAATTGTCATTTGCCCTCAGTTGCTTTTAGTCGCCCATATTCTATATTGTAGCGATTCAAAGCAACTGGCAAGCGACTGAAAATGCTACTGCGCATGTCGATTATAAAGTTACGTTTACCGCCGATAATAATTTGGCGTGGTTTATGTACAATGTAGTGGTGTTTACAAGACTTCTGTAATACCATAAAACCTCGAATTGAAACCCTGGGCTTTTTATTTTTTTTATTATTTATTTAATTTTTTTTTTTTAGCCTTTGGATGCACTTCTTTTCAAGGCTACTTTTGCAAAGTAAAGAGGGGGCTTCTCAGGGGCGGATCCAGAAATGTCCAAAAGTGGGGGCAGAAAGTTGGGCTCTCTTTTTTTTTTAGAAAGTTGGGCTCTTTTTTTTTTTTTTTTACTTCCCAAAAGGGAAGGGGGGGGGCCGGGCCGCCCCCCCTCCCCTAAATCCGCCCCTGCTTCTTTTCAAAATGAATGCTGTAAATTTGGTGAATTTGTACTACTAAACAATTAAGTATGGCCACTTTAACATCAATCTGTATCATGGAGTGTATCAATTTAACTGGTATTAAATCACCTAAACAACTCTATAAACCAAGCCTTTTTTAATTTATTTTCTTTTCTGAAATTCATGAACGGTGTATATTACTATGCTATCTTGAAAAGAAGCCTAATAGCCTATTATTGTGCCTATTATAGTCATAATAAGAAGATGGAATTGTTATTGTCGTGATGGAATAGACAAATAACTTGATTTGCGTCAAGAGAAGCATATATAGGTGTAATTTTGCCCTACCTGACAAGTAAATGTACTGAATACTCAGTACGTTTGAAAACAATTGTGAAAAAAAAAAATCGCAAGTTGTTCTCGGGTGGGACTCGAACCCACAATCTCCAGATCACTGTTTTACTAAGTATTCAGTACATTTACACATCAGGTAGGGTAAAATTACACCTATACATAATAATTAAGAATCCTATACAAATGCACAACAATTGACCATTAGCCATTTTTGCAATTTTTAGTAAACTTTTTTTT
>NW_022748890.1:0-617 GCF_011630105.1 Anneissia japonica | reverse complement strand
AATAGTAATCTTAAAAATTATTTTAAGACGCTATCAGTTGTGAACTACTTATGAATGATAAATTGAAACACTTTGTATCTTTAGGTGTCTACAATTGAAAACAAAGAAGTATTAGGCCTATTTTTCACTACCGTCATTAACAGACGCATATAGTAACGTACATGTATTAGGCCTATTATCTTAAATTGTAATCATAATTTCCGAAATAAGTATCAGTGAAATATTTTTAAATAACCAGTTGAATGTTTTCGTTTATTTTTGATTGTGTTTAAACATTTTTCTATATACAAGGCCTTACGAATTTGATATTAAAGACAGAACGATTAATATTAGGCCTATTATTATTATTATTATTATTATTATTATTATTGTTATTATTATTATTATTTTCCTATTATAATTATTTTACTAGGCCCTATTTATTTTTTTAAATAATTAATAATATGTAAAATCGGCCTTTTTTACTAAAGTGAATTTGTGATGGATTTTACTTAGGCCTACTATAAAAATTAAACAAAATATCATGTAAATAAAATAGTCAAATTAACGTATATTTGGAACAATAAATTATTATTGTCACCATCTACACAACTATATTTGTTATGGAACAACGTGCT
>NW_022748889.1:0-746 GCF_011630105.1 Anneissia japonica | reverse complement strand
AGGAACACCCCTATTAAAGGACCACCTCTATTAAGGGAACATTCCTATTAAAGGAACACCCTATTGTCAGTCACAGGAGTCTACCAAATATCTGCACAGTTTTCCTCACCATGCAATGTCTCTCGGAAACTGACCTATCTTCTACGAATTCATGGTGTTTGCATGTTTTTATTACTGTGTCAATCATTATTTCAATAAATTAGTTTGTTCTCATTTTTTTACTTGTTCATGAAATATCAAATTAGATAATCACTATCTATCAGCTTAATGAATGTAGATTATGAAATAAAATTAAGGAAAATTTGTGAAGAAATTTGTAATAGTACTTTCTTTTATTAATTTTTGTTCTATTTTCTTAAAAAACAAACTGGTAGCCATATCCATTTTCAATATGTTTTCTAGGCTTTTCTTAAGAATACCAACATTGGTGTGGGTAGCATGTATTAATATATAGAGTGATATATGCAAGTAATTTTGAGTTACTGGTTGCAGACCATGTTGGCACAGTATGCATTAGGGTCAAAGCACAGTTGGTGGAAATAGCTTTACTGTGCAGTGCACAGCACTGACATCGTACACTGCCTCACACACCTTCATTATCTATTGTTTTTAGTTTCTTTTATATTTGGGAAATTGGATTTGCAGCCCAGTCATGTAATGAGTTATTTATTAACAGGTATCTACAGGCAACAGTTCAAGTAATTTGTAATAAATTTAATACTGTAGTTCCTTTTGTATAAGTGTCC
>NW_022748888.1:0-707 GCF_011630105.1 Anneissia japonica | reverse complement strand
TCGTAATTCAGAAAATTCGTAATTGAGAAATATGAAAAAATAGCGCCCTCTAGATAGATTTTTTACCCATGTGTGTGCGCTTAACAATCGTCACGGCCAATTGGTATGGTCTATGACTAAGTTTACACTTAAGAGTGGCATCACCTACAAAGCTTACATCTTGGGGTAGAGCTTGACACATGTAAATTGGAAGCACGGCTTACCCTAGATAAGTTGAAACGCTACACAGTTGAGATTAAGAAACTTCTTTCTGTAGATGAAATAACACTTAACGAAGTGCAGTCATTAATTGGGAAGTTACAATTTTCGACCTGTGTTATTAAACCTGGTCGTGCCTTTTTGTGTAGGTTATACCGCCTCACTAAAGGAAAGACATCCCCATTCAGTCGTGTAAAACTCACACAGGGTACAAAAGACGACCTTAAGACCTGGCTTAATTTTTTGCTCCAATACAACGGAACAACCCTCATAAAAATGCCCAATAGATTAGACTCGGATTGTTTACACTTCTACTACGACGCCGGTCGGTTATGGGGCAACCTTCAAAAATCAATGGATACAAGGTGTATGCCTTTTTGTTTAGGTTATACCGCCTCACTGCAGGAAAGACATCCCCATTCAGTCGTGTAAAACTCACACAGTGTACAAAAGACGACCTTAAGACCTGGCTTCATTATTTGCTCCAATACAACGGAACAACCCTCATA
>NW_022748886.1:0-696 GCF_011630105.1 Anneissia japonica | reverse complement strand
ATATATATATATATACACACAACATAGTGAGGTTCCACGTGTGTTTCGGTACGATAACAAAAGAACATAGGAAACGAATACCATGTATAGACTTCAGAAACACTTTATTGGAGAAAACCAATATTTCGACCTATCCTCAGGTCTTTATCAAGGTACATGAAAAAACTAGCAAAAAGTGGACACACATAACCACTGTTACAGTAGTGGGAGGAGTTAAAGAATAACAAGGCGGATTATAATGAGAGTAATTAAAATCGGGTAGGCCCATACATTGATAGTAATAAACAGTTTGTAATGAGAACGGAGACCAATAGTCGTTCCCACATTATGCCGACAGTATAATAAACAGACTATAGTATATTGACCAAAATTATGAAACATTGATTCATTTTGACTATTTTATTTATTTACCTCGCTCTTAACATTATATATTTATTATTTTACATACTTGCGTCCATTGTGGCCTAAATGTTATGCTACGTTTCTCTATTTCCTGTTTTTATTTGGAATTTTGGTCAATATAGTCTGTTTATTATACTGTCGGCATAATGTGGGAACGACTATTAATCTCCGTTCTCATTACAAACTGTTTATTACTATCAATGTATGGGCCTACCCGATTTTAATTACTCTCATTATAATCCGCATTGTTATTCTTTAACTCCCCCCCACTAGTAACAGTGGTTATGTGTGTCC
>NW_022748885.1:316-539 GCF_011630105.1 Anneissia japonica | reverse complement strand
TAATATAGCGCCCTCTATAGTTCAACTCTTTTTGTCCAAAACCCCTATTCGTGAAGACACCGTGTGGAAAGAAAGTCCAATTGACAGCAACTATTTACTACTTTAGGTATAAATTACAGTTTGATAATAACATTTTGTTAAACACTGACTTCAGATGAAATACAACAATACCATAATACAAACTCAGTAACAAATATTTATTAGATCGGATTAAACTACAGAA
>NW_022748885.1:0-294 GCF_011630105.1 Anneissia japonica | reverse complement strand
GTTGTATTTCAATCAGATTGTTGAAAAATATGTAATCATAGGATTCGAACCTGGTAGCACTTTATTGACTAACATTATAAACTTTTGTCAGCAGTCTCTTCTGGGTTACAGATGTAACAGCATTATACTATAGTTAATCAGCAAAGCAAATGTAAAATTCTAAACCAGTTTTGAATTTTACATTGCTTCTTCTACTATTACAACAAATGTGTCCACCATATGGATTATAGATTGATTGTAAATCAAGTATCTATATGATTTTAATATATTGCATACACAATTGAACTGCGGTAT
>NW_022748884.1:0-1154 GCF_011630105.1 Anneissia japonica | reverse complement strand
AGTGGCTGATCCGATCAAATGCCTTGCTCCAATCGAGAAAAACCAAGTCAATGGGAGAGGGGGACTGATCATCAAGAAGACCCGCCCAGTGATGAAACACGTGAAATGAGAGTACCGCATGATCTCCCACTAACGAAACCATGCTGCACAGGGGATGTAATTAAATGATCGTTCATGTACTCCATCGAGTGACGGTTTACAATCTTCTCGAGCAATTTTCCAACAATCGAACAAAGGGAAATTGGTCTGTAGTTACAAATGTCTTGGACTGAGCCAGATTTATGCACGGGTATCACGTTGGCTCTCTTCCAGTCATGGGGAACAGAACCAGTTGAAAGTGATAAATTAAATAATCTAGAGAGAGGTTCTGTGATGAAGCAGTGAATTTAAGCATAGTTGACGTAATTCCATCTTGACCCGGAGATTTACCTCTCTTAAGTGCATTAATCAGATTAAGCACCTCAATAGGATTGGTTGTTACACAATTGAGTGGAAGAAAGCCAACGTGGTCCCTGCAGTCACAATGTATAGACGGTAAAACACTGGAACTGGAATTATCAGAAGAAAAATTAGAACAGAAAAAATCATTAAAACAATTTACAATAATTTTAAAATCACTAATGGTTTCATTACATATCTTAAAAACATTTGATGATGGCTTAGCTCGTTTACAACGCACGAAATTCCAAGATGCCTTTTTATTATTTGTACATTTATCAGCAAGCTCAGAAATATAATTAAAATAGGATTTTCTGACCTCGTATAAAACTTTGTTTCTAAACTTTATTTCAACCATTTATTAAGATTATTAGATTTAATAGCAGCTTTACAAAATCTATTTTTCTTCCTTAATAAGTTTTAAAATTCCAATATTGATCCAAGGCTGCTTTGGAGTCTTTTTGGCACTTCATAAAGGAACAACTTTATATATAGATTCAAGGAAACGCTCTTTAAAACGAATCCAACTGCCATTAACATCGCCCTCAATAAAACAATCATCCCAATTAATTTTTGAAAACATCTCAATGCATTCTGGAATACTAACTTTTGAATACTGGGGGAAAAATCCAGAGGGACAGGCCAAATTAAGGCATCGACAATTAAATGTAGTGATAATTCCATCGTGGTCACTGCCATCAATATCAGGGTGTGGG
>NW_022748883.1:0-773 GCF_011630105.1 Anneissia japonica | reverse complement strand
TCAGGGTCAAGGATGTAAACCTCCTTGCTCTCTGTACCAATCACAAGACAGCTTATAGCATCTTCGTCTGCACTATTCTTCTTTAATGTTCCAAGGCATGTAATCACAGTCTAAATGCAAAAATTGGTTTTCTTATTAAATAATGATTTAATAAAGTATGTGAAGCAATGAATAAATGAACCTCTACATGGACTAAACCAGAGACTTTCAGATTATGAACGCTTCTATATGATGATAATGATTATATAGAGTCACTTACGTTAACACTACATGACACACTTTGTTACTGAGCAATGCTACTCAAGCAAATCTTATGCTTGTCTAAATACTCCTGCCAGAGTTACATGAAATCAGATCAATTTTTTACCTGTCTCTTAAGTTGTGTATTTTTGTAGAGGTTTGCAAAAGCCAATTTTTGTTCCCTGTCTGGAAGCATCAGAAACCTAATGAGTATTCAAGAATATTCTTATTAGTTTGAAGAAAAACAAGTTGGTTGGCCTTATGTACTACCCAACCGACTAATAATTGAAGTTCAATCTGGTATTGCTGTTTTTTGGTAAAAATATATTTTTACCAAGAAAAAACCAAAATTACAGGGTTAACTATTTAATTTGATACCTTAATCCTCGAATTCAGTGTTGTGGTTACCATATTTTTAACCAAAATGTATGGGGCGAGTGATGGTTGGTAATTAGAAACCATAGCATGAGCCCCAGGCCTGTAGTAAAACATATACTGCCAATCAAGACGACTCTTCTACAGGCCATTGTGCT
>NW_022748882.1:0-520 GCF_011630105.1 Anneissia japonica | reverse complement strand
TAGAAAGTTGAACCAGACAGGGGTGAAAATCAATAATGGCGTCATCAATTAATCCTCACGATTGACATTATCGAATTCATAAGTGTGTCGTCATTATTTTATTCGAAATCTGAGGTATGGTATAAATCGTACAGTCACAATCATCATATTTAAATAACCATGAATATACAATACAGTGTACAAGATATTATAGGATTATTCTCGAATCTAAAGTTTCTAAACGACATCACTAACACCATTCAGGCATTCTGCAGCGCAGCGTACGACAAACCAAGGCAAACGCGGTTATGATATCATATCATTGTAGACTGCAGTATAGCATTTAACGAATTATTTTAGGAAGAATAGTGTCTAGTGCACACTGTAGGTAGAATACAGCTATCCATGTGAATCTTACCTCTCTAAATACGAGAGTGAAAAAGAGTGAAAGAGCGCCTTCCGTGATCACTCCAAAAAGAGGTAAAAAAGAGATAGAGTGAAAAAAGAGAGTGAGATTTCACTTTATTTAGGATTAATTTTA
>NW_022748881.1:0-788 GCF_011630105.1 Anneissia japonica | reverse complement strand
ATACTACCCGGAAAGCAAGACGTGGAAAGTATTGCACGAATACGCTCACGTTTTGGTCGGGGACTATTACCCGACAGACCCTTTCCCTCTAATCGATCGCAGTATCATGTACTGCCGCACGCGAATTCTGAGAGACGTCGAATTCGATCGAGACGATTTCGCGAAATACCGCGTGTGTTACGCCACGGTATCCGCGCGAACGCCCTTGCCCCAAACGAGGTTGCTTGTCGGATTCCATATCGTCCGTGGTTGTATCGGAATCTTCGAACGTTCGATCGACCTGCCAGGACACGATCGATCCGGGAATGTGTTGCTTGATGTCGGACAACCCTCGTCGGCGGGGTCGGTTGGCGAATACCGCCGTTCTGGTGGCGGACGCCACGGTGGTGCAGGTCGGCGGATCGATACGACTTACTTGTCACTTTCCGGTTTATACTTTGATCTCGTGGAGGATTCCGGACGTCGGTAACACTGACTGGATGACCGGAGAACGTTGCAGGCAGAACAAAACGCATACCATTGTGATCGACAGGGTGTCGCTAAACGATCGGGGCCTGTACTCGTGCAGAGGATCTAACGAATGGGAATCGAACGCGATCAACATCGACGTGCGGAGGTCCGTAGCTTCGACCGGTAGTAGAAGCAGCAGCAGCAGCATATGTAACGTCACGTACGTCGAAAGTTTTGTCGTCGAGCTAAGGGAAAAGGTAACTATCAGACCGAAAATACAGATCGCCAAAAAGGGGGGAATGATCGTGTTACGGTGCACCACCGCCCGATCGGTCCAA
>NW_022748880.1:0-623 GCF_011630105.1 Anneissia japonica | reverse complement strand
CTTGGGTCGGGGGGGGGGGGCAAAGGTAATAATTTTCCCGGTTAGTAATTTATGACTTGGTGTGATAACCCTCCCCCCATATAGAAAACAATACGGCATGGCTTATTTTAATATTAATATAGGGCACACGCGTGTGTTTGAAACTAAATATAAACATTTTCATCGTGGTTTTATTTATTACAATTCATAGGCCTATTCTTAGGCCCTTCTTTTAGGTAAAACGATCTATCTTAAATTTTCTTTCTCAAGTTTTGGGACTATTATGTTAATTTTAAATAACTTAGAAGGCAAAGGAGGGCAAGCACAAGCTTCAACCCTAACAAATGCGAAATGCGAAAAACAAATGAAAAATTTTTTTGTGCTTTTAATTCTAATTTCGTCGGAATTGATCAAAACTCCCTAATTGTGCAATTTTTAGAGGAAATTGGCCTACCTCAACAAGAAATGCTCTTATGTTATATATGGCCACACTCGTTTTTTTTTAAAACTGAATATAAGTATTTTCCTTATGGCTTTATTTATTACAAACATATTCTTTCAACATCATTACACATTGAGACCCTTTTTTAATAGGTTAAACGATCTATCTTAAATTTTCTTTCTTGAGTTTGGGACTATGTGTT
>NW_022748879.1:0-1045 GCF_011630105.1 Anneissia japonica | reverse complement strand
TATTATATAGATAGATGAAATAGAGTTAACTGTAGTAAAATGATTTCAATAAATTTAATGTCTTCTTTCAGGTGTTCTTTGACAGCTCCTGGAGTTAACCGACTTCAAGATGGAAAACGGCGTTGTTTTAAGCTATTGTCATATGACCATGCACCGTTGCAACAGCTTTTAGATGCTACAATCTCGGCATATATAAACACAGCCCACTCCCGCCTCACTCATATAAGCCCGCGTCATTATTGTGATTTTATAGACTTCCTTGGCAAGGCACGTGAGACATTCCGACTTGCTCCTGACGGTCATTTGCAGTTCATGAAACTTATTGATGATCTGAAAATAATGTACCGTGGAAAGAAGAAACTAATTCAGTTGATACGTGAACGTTTCGGATGACTCCTGGAATGGAAACGTGATTGGCCATTATTGTTCCTTTCATGTCTCCAGGGTTCAGATGTCTCCAAGATGATTGCCAATGTATTGCCTTCATCCAGTCTTTCATCAGCTTGCTGATTGCAGGAGTTACAACCTACAGCATAATGAGCATAATTTTGTTGTTTGACTATTTTATGGCATTATGTTGATGAATTTTATTAAGCTGGTGCTACTTGTAAAAACAAGCCAGGATCAAACTGTCAAATGAAATATGATACTATAGGTATTCTGTGAAGTTTTTATTGGCATGTATGCTACCCTCAACATGTATTTACTACCTGTCTTACATTTTTGTTCGTTATTTGCAATATGAAACGATTAGAATGTGTTTGTTATTGACTTTAAAGTAACCTGTCTGTCAATATCATCATTGCACATGCATTTTAATCCTTAATCATTGATACCAATTGTATTGTAATATTTCCTGAAAAACCATCATGTCAGTGAAAGGCAGCTTACACAAATATTTTATAAGTTTATTCTTAGGAGAATTGTAATGAGAATGATTTGCCCTTTGTTAAGGATTAGAGTAGTGGGTGTTGAAAAGAAAAAAAAAAACAGTTGTATTGTGTAAATGTTTGCTTAAGTATAACTGTTGTTCAATGTTCTATAA
>NW_022748878.1:0-1066 GCF_011630105.1 Anneissia japonica | reverse complement strand
AATAAGACAGAAAATAATAATGAAAATAATGATGCCCTCAAGACTTCATCAGTGTAACTGATTACAAAAGTTGGCAAATACCAGATACAATAAACAGTCGGCAATAAATAAAGGAGGGTGATTAAATGAGATAAACAATATTGGAGACATGGGGATAATGATATATAATGGGAGCGAGATAATGAGTAAAACAAAGTACTTTGATATCGATACAACAACAACAGCAGCAGCAGCAGCAGCAACAACAACAACAACCCAACCAACCAACCAACCAACCAACAACAACCAACCAACCAACAACAACAACCAACCAACCAACAACAACAACCAACCAACAACAACAACCAACCAACCAACAACAACAAACCAACCAACAACAACAACCAACCAACCAACAACAACCAACCAACAACCACAACCAACCAACCAACAAAAACAACCAACCAACCAACAACTAACTACAACCAACCAACCAACAACAACAACCAACCAACCAACAACAACCAACCAACAACAACCAACCAACCAACAACAACCAACCAACCAACAACCAACCAACAACAACAATCAACCAACCAACAACAACCAACCAACCAACAACAACCAACCAACCAACCAACCAACAACAACAACCAACCAACCAACAACAACAAACAACCAACAACAACCAACCAACAACCAACCAACAACAACCAACCAACAACCAACAACAACCAACCAACAACCGACAACAACAACAACCAACAACAACAACAACAACCAACCACAACCAACCACCACCATCAGCCAACCACCACCACCACCAACCAACCACCACCACCAACAACCACCACCAACAATCCATTAACAAAATAAACAAAAACAAAGTAAACTGGGTAAGCCTAGATACAAAAGATGCAGAAGTCAAAATTAAATATAGCATAATGCAAGTGATATGGATTATAACAAGGTGTACATAAAGTAATCCATTAACAAAATAAACAAAAACAAAGTAAACTGGTTAAACCTAGATACAAAAGAGATGCAGAAGTCAAAATTAAATATAGCATAATACAAGTGATATGGA
>NW_022748877.1:0-549 GCF_011630105.1 Anneissia japonica | reverse complement strand
ACGTTCGTTCCTTTATGAATTTTTTCATGTCCGTCTTATGTTTTCGTTATTCAATTTTTTTTCAACTCTTATCCGTCATATCGTTCATAAATTCGTTCATGTCCGTCTAATGTGTAAAAACTATTGTTAGTTTTATTCATGAAGCAATACACAGATTTATGCAAATCAGCTGATGTTAACTCGATTGACCCGTTCAAAACTGCTTATTTTTTTCAATATAAATTATAGTAGATGAGATAAAGGAGGAAGATGATGAAATGGAAATTTTTACTTAATTATAACATGTATTATAACTTTTTTTTTGTAAAACTTGTATCATACTATTACTACCCTAAAATGGAAAAGATTTTAGGGTATTTTAGGCATTTAGAAAAAAAAATTCCTGAAGGGGGTTTGCAAATTTATATAACTTGGAATTTCTGTTGTTTCTCACATGATCTCTTCATAGCGATGTATATTAAAAGAAAATATCAAGAAAATCTTATTCATTTCATTTATTTCATTGGCACAAACGACCCAAAGGTTGCGTCAGCAACAGTGCGCCATAAC
>NW_022748876.1:0-566 GCF_011630105.1 Anneissia japonica | reverse complement strand
TCTGCAGTACGAAAGGTTGAAACGAGAAGATCACGAACTCGGAAAATTCGAGAGGCTCACCAATCTCCGCAAACTATGCAGACGTATAGCGGCCGTGAAGGTCAGGAGGGACCGTCGCAAAGTGGGAGTGGAATCCATAAGGGATTTACTAGACTCGGAATCGGACGACGGAGACGGGGACGACGACGAACACTCGCCCGAGATGCAACTCGCCAAAGACCTCATCGACGACGACGTCTTGCAAAAGGTGACCGAACTGCCGGAACCGTGTACAAGAAAAAAAGACGATCACTTTTTTTTTGCAATAATTAAAATTTTTAAAGGAAAGAGAGAAATAAAAGAACGAGAAAAAAAAAACTTTTGTGTTTTCAATTCATTATTTTATTTTTATTGATCATCAGCAAGTTCGCACGAGGCGCAAGCATCGCGCGAGGTGATGGCGCCGCATCTGCAAGAACGCATCATCGCCAAGTCGGGTTGCTTGACTGTCAGCCGGACTCAGGCACCGTCGAGGGACAAGGTCGCCAACCTTCTCGAGTGGCAGTTGTAGCACGCAGGCTCCATCG
>NW_022748875.1:0-661 GCF_011630105.1 Anneissia japonica | reverse complement strand
GCAGTCCCATCCGATTACCCTGGACATCTTTTGGAGATCTTGCATATGCTACGAAGTTATTACTGAGAATTCGAACTGAAATTGGAGTCTAGCATTATGGAAATCGACAACATTCTCACAAAACTGACGACCGGAGTCACCGTCGTCGGTTCGACCTGTCCTGCTAATGTAACCGTCGACGAATTCGAAAAAATTGTTTGTCCGGATCTGAAGACGGCAGTTCGAAATCTAAACTGCTATGTTACAACTACGCTGAATATTGCAAATAGAAATGAGTTTAACTTCCTGGCCGATTTATACGCAAGTGCAAAAACATTTTCAGATTTGGTACATGTACAAGAGGTGTCACTACAGAAGTCTCCGAAACCTGACCCGCACCACGAACAAGCGGTGATCGATCGATCGACATGCGTGAAATTTCGTTCGATCCTTGCCAAAATCAAAGTAATTCTTTCCGAAATCAATTCTCTGATCTGGTCCGATTGCAAGTTCTTTAGACTCCAGATGATCAAGTACGTGCTAAACGCGCACTTCATGATGCTCGAACGTGTTCTGTCCAGGTTAACAAATTGGGAAAAGGATTCGCAGTCGAGTGCCGACGTCAAAGAACAGGTGTTTCGTACGGTGGACGTACAGACATTCGTCGTGGCGGCAACCGAAC
>NW_022748874.1:0-530 GCF_011630105.1 Anneissia japonica | reverse complement strand
TCCCCCCATCATTTCCAAAGACGTTTCCCTTAATTGCGCTGATTGTAATCGAAATTTTAAAAACCAACAATGTTTTCAAAACCATAAACTTAAACCTAAAAACAAACATGGTTTTTCCAGCAGCGTTTGTGAGTCTATAAAAATATGTACTGACTGTAATAGGAGAAAACATAAAGACCATGACTGCACAAAGTTCCTGTGTAAGATCTGTTTAACCGAAGTGAACGTAAACCATAAATGTTTTATGAAAGTTGAAACCCCATTTAAAGAATCTAAAAAAAGTAAAGGGAAAGAAAAATCTAAGCAATCGGTTCAGGGTATAGAAAAAAAGGCTGTTAGAAAATATTATTTTTTCGACTTTGAGGCCACTCAAGACGATGGTGAACACGTTACTAATTTATGCGTGTTACATAAAACCTGTTTGGAATGTATTATTGATGTGGACGATAAAGAACACTGCGAAACTTGCGGTGATAAAAATATAGTATTTACCGGGGAAGATGCCAGTGAACAATTTTGCGAATACCTTT
>NW_022748873.1:0-1495 GCF_011630105.1 Anneissia japonica | reverse complement strand
ATTTAAACATAAAAAATATATAAAAAATATATGAACATATTAATATATATAAATATATATAAATAAATACACAAATAAATATACAAACAATATATAAAAAAAATTAATAATTACATAAATAAATATATAAATATATAAATATATATAAATACATATATAAATAAATATACAAATAAATATATAAATAATTACAGTATATATAAATTAATAATACAGTATATATGTAAATAAATATATATACAAATAAGTATATAAAAATAAATATATAAATAAATATATAATAAATATATACATATATATAAATGAATATACAAATAAATATATATATAAATATACAAATAAATATAAAAATATATAAATATATATATATAAATAAATACAGTATATATAAAATAATATATATAAATAAATACAGTGTATATATATATATATATATATATCTGTATGTATGTATCTGTATATCTGTATTTTAACAACATTTATCAGAGCTGCAAGTCCAAAAGTATTGTACTGCTCATGACTGGACTACACAGGCAAAGCTCCCCGGTGCAGCGTGACCACTGCTTGGGTATTTACCCAAGATCTTGGGTATTTTGACTTGATCTTGGGTTCTTGGGTATATTAAGAATTAACAAAGTATATTTCAGTCCATTCAAGTAAGCAAAACTCAACGAAGTGCGCATAACATTGTTAAGTGACTGTCAGAATTTTTTATTTGTGATTTGTTTTGCCATTGATCTTACCTAATTAATGCATAGCCATACATAATAAAACTTGATCACTGATCTACTGATAACACTGGCCGACTGAGGTCGTATTTTTCTATCTGTATTATCACCTCATAAATATTAATTTTAATAATTAACACAAACAATTACAATAAAAAATTGGTTTATAAATTGAAAAAAGGGAAACTGTAGGGCTACTATGTTAACCACTAAATAAGTGGTATACCGCCCTCTAGGCCGAAGTTGCCTAACGACCGGTTAGGTCGGGGTTAGAGTAGAGTTCACGAGAGATCGTATGTTGTTGTTTAATAAAGAAGCAGTTGCTCTTATTACGATAGTGGTGAGCTGTGGTTTATTAATAGGAAGAGGTTATTCGCACGGTACCGTGCGAATTAGGAATAAGAACTTATTCGTACGGTATGACAGCCGTTACGTCATGAAACCTTAAATGCTGATTGGCTAGGTCTACCGTGCGAATTGTCGAAACAAATTTATTCGCACGGTAGAATGTTGGATAGATATACTGTATGATAATTATTTCACGGCATACCGTATGAGTTGGGCAAAGCACAGACAGTCGATTCGATAACCCTAACTGAAGTGCAATAGGTCCTAGCTTAGCATTGTGTCTGAGTATATGTACTGGTGGTATTATAGTCCCCTATCATAGGGCCTAGTAGTGATGTTGATTTTTGTTCCATTATATTAAATGGGGAAACAAAAGAAAATTAATTACTTAGCACCAACCATGATGGGAATTGGAACAG
>NW_022748872.1:0-930 GCF_011630105.1 Anneissia japonica | reverse complement strand
GTTTTTGAGAAATCGTTACTCTTACATTTACACCCCAAACAGTATAAAATGAGTGAAAATTATAAGAAGGTGTGTGGCTATTAAACCTGACCTCCGGTCCCACTCTAACTTCGATGGAGTGATTGAGGGTGTATCGCTCCATAACCCCATTAAGGGATTTCCAGGAACAATCTGCTGTTTTCGAATAATTGTTCTCTAAATTTACACCCCTCCCGCCTAAAATTCTTCCCACTTGTTGTGGTGATTGGGGTATCACACCATAATCCTACCAAGGGATTTTCAGGAACAATCTTCCCTTTCGAGCAATCTTTACCTATATTTACCACCAGTATAAAAATGACTGAAAATTATAGAAAGGTGGAGCTATTATTAAACGGGACCTCCGGTCCCCCTCTAACCTCGATAGGGTGTGAATGGGGGATAACCATGCCTATGTGTAATCCAAGGGATTTTTAGGAAAAATCTGTCGTTTTCGAACGATATTGTTTCCCAATTCCTCTTTTTATTGTTTCCCAACTCCTCTAATATTATCCCTACCCCTCCCCCATCTCCTTCCCCGCCATCCGCACTTTTTATCCCTCAGCCGTGGCCATTAGATTGAAGAATTTGTGCTGTTTTGAAAAACATCGCTAATTTCGCGGCCGTACACACAGTGAAGTAAATAGTGAAATCTGCAGTCCAACGCGATCGTATCTTATCTTATTGTTGGCTGGAATTGTGGGCTGGCTTGTTGTTGGCTGGCAGATTGTTGGCTAGCTTGATGTAGCTGTGTTATGGAGAGTAATGTGTGACCGGAAATGGTCTGCAGTCAGTTGGTTGTTACCATGCGCCAGTGATGTTGGAGTAGTACAGCAATATGAAACTGTTAGGCCTAATGAATGAATAAAGTTCAGAGTTTGTCGGGTAGTGAAATGATTATTTCACATTTTA
>NW_022748871.1:0-1389 GCF_011630105.1 Anneissia japonica | reverse complement strand
AGCAAAAAGATGATGATGAAGGAAGCATTTGAAGGAATGTTGAGGATTTTGTATCGTTGTATCATCTGTTGTGAAACACTTACAAAAAAATATAATATAGCTTCAATAGTGTTTCATCCTTACTTTTTTATTTATTGTTACTTTTTTATTGATCCTTACTTTTTTATTTAAAAAAGTAAAAGAAAGGAACATCAACAATCTGCTCTGATGGACTGCAATTTCAGGAATAAATTACCTACCATCATATTGCTGGTGTCTATGATGTAACGGTCGTCTAGCATGTACTTTTGTTGAGGTTTGCGAGCCAAAAACATTGTTAGCAAGTTCTGTGAGTCCTTGCTCCTTCAAATCCCTGCACATTATCTCCACTTGATTTTTCTCGTAATTCTGATGATTCCTCCATTCTGTAAGCATATCCATTATGCTCTCTGGCAATCGTCTCTTATCACTCCATATTTGTTGGATCCTGTTCCAACTGAGACCCAGTCTGACACCCAGTTGTTTCCACTCCATTCCCATGCCCACTGCGATACGAAGCAGGTGCTTGTCTTCCAGATAACCAAGATGTTCATCTGAAGTGAAAATTGAAGTAGGCTATACAATAAAATACGGTAACTTTGATAAAAAAAAAATATAATGTAAAAATAATAAAAATATAATGTAAAAATAATAAAAATAATACTGTAATAATAATAATTACAATAATAATAATAAAAACATCTAAGCATTTACATAGTGCTCATTAAAAACAGATAATTTCATGAGACACAAAATAGTAAATAACATCTAACCTGGTGGTACTGTTTCAGTATCACTTGATCCTGCTCCTTGCATTGGAGAACCTACAAATAAATAAGTTGTTGAAAAAATGAATACAGGATCAAGTGACTAAAATTGATTGCTGTCTATCACATTAAATTTAGATCAGGACAAAATCAATTTATATAAAGTTTTAATAGTGAATTTATTCTAAATCACAGGTGGGCATGGGCCCCTTACAGTAGCCCAACAACAATTTTGTTGTTACCTTGGAAAAAATTTAAAAAAAAAATCTGTATGAAGCGAACCATTTTTAGCTAGAAAACCCATTGTTGGTATCAAGCTGATTGTCTGTAAGACTAATAATAAAATGGGATGCTTCTGGATATAAAGCATATAAACTGTGCCTCTTGGTTTATGTTATGTTTGTTTTTGATTTTAAATAAATCAAATCAAAACTGAGCATAAAGCAGTGCATGAATGTTGTAAATTAAAAATTTACTTTGGCCCTCTGACCAGTTTTATCCCTTCATTTCTGGATAAAGCTATCAATACTGAAACATTGATTTCCAAAAAGTAATTTGAAAAAAAAAAATGTCTACTGTATAATAATAAAAAAAAAAAAACAGG
>NW_022748870.1:0-695 GCF_011630105.1 Anneissia japonica | reverse complement strand
TCCTCTGCAGGTTGATAAATGCCACTTAAAGCCTAGTTTTAAGCTTAAATAACGATGATGATACTGAACTAGGCCCATGTGGCCGAATCTGTGAAAAACGACCAGGTTAAAAAAAGGCCAATTTTGGTAAAAACCGTGAGCTATAGCTCATACTTTTTTTTGGACGATTTTTTTGACCCCGCCATTTACCAGTTGTTTCGTATTCCATGACACCTACAGATGACAAGAGTCCTCTGCATGGTGATAAATGCCAATTAAAGCCTAGTTTTAAGCTCAAAAAAAGATAAATCGGATGATACTCAATTAGGCCCATGTGGCCGAATATGGGAAAAACGACCAGGTTAAAAATAGGCCAATTTTAGTAAAAACCATAAGCTATAGCTCATACTTTTTTTTGGACGATTTTTTTGACCCCGCCATTTTCCAGTTGTTTCGTATTCCATGACACCTACAGATGACAAGAGTCCTCTGCATGGTGATAAATGCCAATTAAGGCTGATAAATGCCAATTAAAGCCTAGTTTTAAGCTCAAAAAAAGATAAATCGGATGATACTCAATTAGGCCCATGTGGCCGAATCTGGAAAAAACGACCAGGTTAAAAATTGGCCAATTTTGGTAAAAACCATGAACTATAGCTCATACTTTTTTTTGGACGATTTTTTTGACCCCGCCATTTTCCAGTTGTTTCGTATTC
>NW_022748869.1:0-876 GCF_011630105.1 Anneissia japonica | reverse complement strand
TAATAATAATAATTTAAATGTGCTATGCAAAAGAATACAGTCACGCAGATATTATTTATATTCCGTAAACGAGATTGATTTTTTTTCTGTTATGAGCTCCCATATGGAACGTACCGGTACCACTTGATATTTGTTCCGCGCCACTTTGTCCTTTTGGCGTTCCATATCGCATAGTGAAAATAAAGCATAACAACAGGTCTAAAACGTTTACAAAGTTAAATATCACACTATCTCTAAAATTTATATCACCATTTACTGTCTAGACTGAGAGTGTGCGTACAAAGGCTATTGACAGAATACAGTGAATTGATGGCACAAAAGGACTTCTCATATTTTACTCCATTTGTTTTGTTGCGTTAATAGCCTTTGTACTCAATTTTAAAACTTATATTGGTTTAATAAAAGTCTTTGTATGAGAGCAGCTAAAGTTCAATCCGCTAAAACTGGTGGTAGCCACTGTAAGTGTGCTGAGCCGTGGAGATCTTTACATTATGAAAACTTGCGAAGTCTCGAAAGCGCACCATCTTTCGGTGATGAGCAGTTTAAGCCGTTGATGTCGTGTGCAAAATGGCCCATGTGCACGTTAAAGAACGCAGTAAACTCTTCGGAAAAGAGTAGGGTATTGTCTCCCGGTGTACTGGGCATATATATATACATACATAAATACATAATTGTATACATATAAAAATAAAAGAAGCTGCAGGCAGAGTATATGTATATATTTGTATATACATACACATGCATGTATACATATACTCAATGCCGTAGCCGGGATTTTCAAACTGTGTGGGACACTATCAGGGTGGACCCCCTTTACTTGACCCATTTTCTTCAAAATTGACCCATTTTACGCAAAATATGAGAGATAGTCCTATC
>NW_022748868.1:0-1042 GCF_011630105.1 Anneissia japonica | reverse complement strand
ACATAGCTGAGGCTAGGCCTCTACTGACCTACGACTACTACTAACCTATGCATGCATAGGGCCTAATAATATAATAATAATGTATATCATTATTTTAAGGAGCCCCCCTATGCCTTAGTTGGGCTAAGTAAAACTTAAAATATGACTCAGAAAATCTAATTTACTTACTAGCATACTACATTGGCACCAGGAGCACTGCATATCAGCATCTAGACCTTATATTTATATATTAATTTTAAAGTGGTACGCTAGGCCGTATGCAAAATGCCGGAAAATGTACAGTAGGCCTCGCTTATATAATAGTTGCTTGTGGCTCCGCGGGTTTATCTTGAATGCTGTCTAATCTGCCGCGCACGCCTTTGATAATTGTAGGCGCCTAGGCTAGGCCAAAGTAATATAGGCCTATCTAAAAGTCAGACAATGCTGAATAGGCCTAAAATTGTAATGACGTGCACAGCCTAGGTCTAGATTCGGCTATCGTCGTTGCATCAGGGAATGCATCAAGATGGAAAAATGATGATTCTGTGCCTGCAGTTTGTCTCTTCTATCCACCTACACTCTATCTAGCGCTCTAGAACAACAAGGAACACAACATTCCGGTCCGTGTACTGTACTTGCCCATACCAGTTTTCGGGAAGTTTCGGCTCGACAGTCGTTTCGGCTTATTTATTATTGGTTTTTTTTCTTATTTATCTGGCTTTTGCTTTATTTTCCTTAATTTTGAAAAGTTCAAAGATACAAGTGCAAATAAAATTCAGAAAATATTCTGAAATGTTATGGTGTTGTCTCACTTTCTATGATTGTGTAAACTTGAAATGATAATTGATGGCCTGTAATATTAAATGTAAGGATAGGCCTATCTAGGGCCTATATTCTAATAATAGGCCTATAATTGACAGTTCCCAAAACTGGACCGGGATTCTATCGGGATTTTTGAACGGGATCCCGGCGGGATTTTTGGTCGGGATTCCCGGTTTATCGGGATTCTATCGGGATCCCAACCGGGATTCTATCGGGATTTTTAATCGGGATCCCGGCGGGA
>NW_022748867.1:0-1019 GCF_011630105.1 Anneissia japonica | reverse complement strand
ACTGATGGTGATTCAGTAATATGTTTGGGCAAGGAATTCCAAAGAAAAGCAGCTGAAAATAAAATAATCTATGACCAAAGGTTTTGGTGTTAATTCAACAAACTACTAAAAGGTTCTTATCATAAAATGGAGGCATGTACTCTTGGTCAAAAAGGTAAATGAGTTGTTTGTGAAAGTGCTTCGATAGTATATGCTCAGTGGCAAGGGTCCCTAAAAACAATAACATAGTCTGGTAGATTAATTATGGTTTCCCAAATTGGCATAACATTCTTACATTTTTATTTTATAACATAATTATGTCATGTAAGCTAAATATAAATACACAAAAGCCAATGTATATATTGGTTGACATAAATTGTCTACACAATTTTATATATTTTATTATGAATTGTTTCACTGATTGGAATAATTTTTGTATTATTGGCTAAATTTTTGCAAATTCAACTGGTTGCTTACCTTTAAAATAATGACTGTAATTTATTTAAGTATAGGCCCAGTGGCAATCCTTAATACTTATTAAAACTGGAAAATTAAAATCAAATTCAATGAGCTACTGTTTTTTAATGTGTTGCGATGTACCTTTGTTTGATCTATGTGGTATAAAAAAAATATTCTACAAGGAAATTTTTAAGAATTGTAGTGATATATGCTGGAAATGATACGTATTGAAGATGTTGTAGAATGCTATTTTTTAAAACATATAAAATTTCAATATGTGCATAATTGTCTTGTGCATTTTTCAATTTTAATAGTAATATTATAAAAGCAGGTAAAATTGATGTGTATAAGAGACAGCTTCTCTACCTTGTGCCTTAAAATTTAGATATACAACCTAATTTAGCACTATGAAAGTAAGCATAATTTCAGTAAAGGATACTGCCCAGGCCTACTGCTACCACTAGTCGTTTATATCTAAATCTTGAGGATCTTAGTGTTAGACCTCAGTAGACCAGGCGTAGGCCTAGACTATGCTAGGTACTACTGAAGCTACTAGGCCTAGCCTAGGCGCACTTACAAAA
>NW_022748866.1:0-656 GCF_011630105.1 Anneissia japonica | reverse complement strand
ATATACCTCTATTCGGCTCTTAAGGGGAAACTCTTTTGTCTATGATTTCCCTTTAACGTCGCTTTAGTTTCCCCTTAGCGACACTACTTTCGCCTTAGGGTACTGTTTTTAACCACCTCATTGTTTTAGTTTCCCCCTATGGATACTTCTAAGCTCCTATATATATATATATATATATGATATTGAAGGGAGTTTTTTGATACGAACTATAGTATTTTATTCAAGGTCATTTTGGCAGCCATCTTGGATTTCAAGATGGCTGCCATGCATAACCTACCGGTATGATTTTTTAATATCTCAGCTTGTAAAACATTTCAAATTAGAATCCTGATGCCTAAAATTATGTGTTCATGATCAAAGATTTACACCATTTGTGAAATGTTAAGATAGATATTATGGTCATAAATAGGTCAATTAGGGTCAATCAAGGTCATTTTATGTTTAATACTTTGTGATATCCTATCGTTAGCAGTCATGTTTTAATGTAAATATTATACTTAGGCTCGCAGAATTCGATTATTTTGATAAGAATTTATTATGGCAGCCATTTTAAGATCATTCGATTTCATTCGGTCAAGGTCATTTGCAGCCATCTTGAATTTCTAGATAACCACCATGTAAAGCCTATATTAATGTTAAGAATTTTTATGTTTATA
>NW_022748865.1:0-1121 GCF_011630105.1 Anneissia japonica | reverse complement strand
TACTTTATATATTACAGTATATAGGCCTATGTATAGTAATGAGCTCCGGACAAGCTTGCGGTGACCGGTGTAAATGTATCGCCAGCATCGATATAAATAGCATTGCCCGAGAGATTTCCTACTTTAGTTACATATCAGCTCTGATAAACACAGTACAGTAATTGAATACGGCTATAGCGAAAATACATTCCAAGATACATATTTCATTAAATAATATTTTATCACATATGTATGTCTATCAAATATTTGGGTTTTTTGTTTTGTTTTGTTATGTTTTTTTTTTTTTTTCTTTCAATCTAAGAAGAAACTAAGACGTCGGTACCGGTACTGACTAGACTTGTTTTTGGTAAGCAATATTTCTGAATGTTTTTGATCTGTGTCTGTTGTTGACCTTTCACACTGTCATTTTTAATATTCTTTTAAATGAGAAGTTAAACGTTTTATTGAATGCTCGTGGTTTTTCCAGGTTTTACATATTTGATGTATTTTTTTTTAAATCAGGCTGATAGAACATTACAATAGGAGAGCTCTAATGGAAACAACATATATAAGGAAATAATACTTTGTTTAAGTATACAGTTTCTCGTTTTTCGGATGTCTGTCCTTTCAATAAACAACTGTATGTGGTTGATGGCAAAACATGTATTTCCAAAGGGTGTTTGCTCTCAGGAAAATAGCATAAGAGTACGGTACGTTTCCAAATACTAGCGAAAAAAACATCATAAGTGATTCGGGTGAGAATCAAACCCAAGATCTCCAGATATCTGGTCTAGACTATACCGAGCTTTCGCTATGCACATGTAGCAGCGGATACTGCAGTATTCCGAAGTGTGCTGGCGTCAGGGAAATATCATAGGAGTGATGTTGTGCCCTACCTAACGTGTTATCGTAACGTTCCTAAATATTAGCAAAACAATATTCGCAAGTAATTCGGGTCGGAATCGAACGTACTGAGTACCGTATTCAGAATACGATAACACGTCATGTAGAGCAAAACATAGTTATAATGGTTATATTTAGCCTATATTGAGGAATGTTTGCGGAAAACGATAACTGTAGGCCTAGTTATCATTATTAATATATATTAAAACAAGTTTTCATGTGATAAAATACGGTAGTCA
>NW_022748864.1:2156-3443 GCF_011630105.1 Anneissia japonica | reverse complement strand
AACTCTTGTTCGGAACATGTCTTAAGTGTTTCACATTGCTTTGAATAAGTTTACCATTTTCTGAAATAACCAATTCAAATGCATTATCTCCTACTTGTTTCAAAATAACATAGTGTGTTCTAAAGTAAGTTGGATCAAGTTTAGTTACTTTGTTTAATACAGTTTGCAACAAACACTAAGTCTCCTATCTTAAAATTATGCACTTCTGCCTGTCGGCGAGTGTCGGCGTAAACCTTCATCTTAGCCTTATAGGTCTAATTATGGTTCTTTAATTCTGCGGAAATATCAGTTTCCTGTCGATATCGCGGCAACTTAGTCTTTATGTTTCTGCCAAATAGCAATTCAGCTGGCGCTTTATTCGTAGATCTATGCGGAGTAGATATGTAAGCCATAAGTATCTTTGGTAACTCGCTTTGCATACTTTACCTTCAGTTTTAGCATTTTTGATACATTTCTTAAAGTAGCGATGGAACCGTTCAATTTCCCCATTCGTTTTAGGGTAATAAGGTGAAGCAAGTAGATGTTTAATACCACATGCGTTAAAGTATTTCTCAATTTTGGCACTTAACTGTTTTCCATTATTAGTTAAGACCTCATCATCAGGGTATCCAAATCTTGCGAATACCAATTGTAAACATTCAATAATAACATTGGAAGTTATCTATTTTACAATAATTGCCTCATGGTAGGAAGAGTAGTAATCAGTAATTGTTAAAATATACTCTCTTGCTTTCAACATTAGCATCCACTTTCGGCCAATAGTATTTATCGCGCAGAACTTGTTTGGTTCTAACCATTCCTTGATGTGTTTCATGTGCTAAGCTCAAAACACTTTGTTTTAACTTTAAAGGTTATACTATACGATTTCCCCTAATTAACAAAGAATCATAAACAGATAATTCACATTGGTTAACATAATATGGTTTCAGTTCATCTGTTACCAATCTAGGCCACTTTCCTGTCTTTTAAAAATATTAATTACATTTGATAGAATAGGGTCTTTATTAGTTTCTATTTTAAAATCATCAATAGTCAATGCATCAAGTTCTGAAGTACACATATGCACAACCTGTCTAATATAGTCCTCTGCAATAGTGTTCGAGTCTGAGCATGTCAATGGAAGGCGTGACAATGAGTCTGCAATGTTCTGTTTTCCCTGGTATGTGCTCAATGTGAAAGTCATATCCTAGCAATCTCCATCAAAAACGTAGTATTCTAGCTGGTAGTTGGGAATTAGCTTTTGGACCAAACATGTATATTAATGGTTTATGGTCCACTTTAACTGTA
>NW_022748864.1:971-2130 GCF_011630105.1 Anneissia japonica | reverse complement strand
ATACGCAACCTAATGCCTCTCTTTCAACTTGTGAATAACGGCGTTCAGTTTCGGTTAATGAGTGGCTAGCATAAGCGACTGGTCTGAGTTCACCTTCCGTCTGTTCCTGTAGCAAAATGGCTCCTAAACCAACTGGAGATGCATCTGTAATCACAGTAGTTGGTGCATTCATACATTAGTATGCAAGACAAGGTTCAGTACTAAGACTCACTTTAAGACCATTAAACGCTTTGTCACATCGCTGCTCCCAATTCCATGGTATTTTATCATGTGCTAACTTTCGCAATGGCTCTGTTATATTTGCATAATTTGATTTCTTGAGTAAATAATACACATTTGTTTTTGTTCAATTTCAAATCACTCTGTCTCTTATACACATCTAGATGTGTATAAGAGACAGCACTTTGTCTTCCAAAACATGTTTGTTCTAGATTATCTGTGTCCGAAAATATCTCAAACACTTCAATGGATTAGCTTGACCATAAGCTATAAAACGTTTACTAGAAGTATGGTTCAATTTCGGTTGACACTTTGGGCACAATTTCTTGAACCGTTCAGAACTAATTATGTTACGTTCACATCCTGTGTCAACAACCATTCTTATTTTCTAATTGTTCAATTTCACTGTGACTTTGCACTCAGGATCAATGCTGTTTACATGTACACTTAAACATGGTTCATCAAAGTCGGTGTCTGACGATGCATCATGTGCTGTTTTCACATAATGTGTGTTTTCTGAATAATCATCTGAATCTACATTTGAAGACAAATTTCTGTCCATGACACTTTTAGTAGTTTGTCGAATTAACACAAAAACCTTTGGTCATAGATCATTTTATTTTCAGCTGCTTTTCTTTGGAATTCCTTCCCAAATATATTACTGAATTAGTTGCTGTTTTAACACAAAACTTAGGACGCACCTTCTTATTATAAAATGTTAAGCGCATTTGATTTTTACTTCGGTTTAGTTGAAATTACCCCACGTCTTTGCGAGCAAGATAGCTGATGTGCCCTAAAACCTTCGTTTTTTGCATTACACACTAAATACTTTATACTATCCCAAAAAAGACATAGAACTCAACACTAAGTCCATCTGACCCTGGGGATTTATTTTTTTTCATATCTGAAAGAGCATTCTCACACTCATCAATAGTGACAA
>NW_022748864.1:0-937 GCF_011630105.1 Anneissia japonica | reverse complement strand
TTATGTACCTTAAATACAGAGTTAAAATAATCATTAAAAACCTTAGCTTTCTCCCCTGGTGTAGATAGATGATCGTGCATATGAGATATTATTCTAATCAATTTCAAATCATCAGCATAGAGTAAACAATGGGAATTGAAATTCGAAGGTAAGTCGTTTATGAAAAGGGTAAAAAATAAAGGTCCCAAATTTGTTCCCTTTGGGACACCTGATCTCACAGGGAGCCAGTCTGATGTACTGCCATCAATTGAGACCCATTTTTTCGATTGTATAAGTAATTGCGCAAAAGCTTTAAAATATTTCCAGTAAAACAAAATTTAGAAAGTTTATAAATGAGGAGTTTATTGTCGACTGTGTCAAAGGCCTTTGAAAAATCAGTGTATATGACATCACATTGTGTTTTATTGTCAAATGCTTGATATGCAAAAGAAATTAATGTTGCAAGGTTGGTGGTACATGATCTATTTGGTATGAAGCCATGCTGAGCAGGGGAGAGAACGGGTTGAAATAAATAGTTAAAAATTAATCGTTCAAAAATTTTAGATATAGTTGGTAATATAGATATTGAGCGGTAATTAGTGACATTTTCATTTCTACCATTTATATCTATGGGACATATATTAGCCATTTACATGGTTGTGGGAACGTGCCCTCACGTATTGCCCAATTTATTACTATATAGACGAACCTCTCTCCAAAATCAAGAAGTACTCCGTATGGGCAACGATCATTCGTTTAACCATGTGCTTGTTTCACAGATGCATTTATGCTTTGCGCTGATTGGCTATGCACGCTCCATGGTTTTAGCATTGTGAACCAGCCGCCACACTGATGCCAGCTTTTGATCGCGAGTCCGCAATACACGAACGAACGTATAAGACTGATTCAAACAGATAAATTAAAAATGCATAAGATGGGTATGATTTAAACAAATAAA
>NW_022748863.1:0-1072 GCF_011630105.1 Anneissia japonica | reverse complement strand
TACGAGATGGATTTTTAGCTGACCAGCTAGACCCAATATATGTAGCATACAATATGTAATTATTTAAAATTTTTAACAGCACTTTGAAGAATACTGTACTCTGACCCCTGAATAGACATTTTGCCAATTGTTTCATCGTATGTTTGCATGCGAGTGAACTATTATTTGAGGATGGTTTTGGCCCATGAATCTACACTATTCAACAAATATCCTCTTTTTGTGTGCAGAACAATGATGAAATCATTTTGATTGTACCTTAGCAAGTGAGTTGTAACACCAGCAATGGTAATGCCTTGTGTAGGTAAAAACTTATCAATATTTAACCAGAAGTGGTGTTTTTTGAAATATTTTTCATGCTTTCTAGGTATAATCAATGAGTATAGAACTGCAAGATGTCCGACTCTATGGGTTTCGTTGAAATGCATTCTTATCTCGAAAGTACTACCACGAACTAGAGGGCATCCTTCAAAATAACGTATAGAGGCGTTTTTTCATGGTAGGACAGTACTTTGCATTTTGTCTCATTGCGCACATGCAAAGTAATGGTTGGACCTCTTGTAATTCTATACTCTTTGGAATAGTCTATGTGGTAAACAATGATCGTGGAGCCAATACTTTAATCGACTAGTCTATAGTTGGTTGAGGCACTAGTCTATTCCGGAAATAATTGCCTGGATAAACCATTGGCAACTAGTCGATTTATCTAGGTAAGTATCTCAACCAAAATTGCTACTTGCCTTGATAACCCGATGTGCAGTTAGTCGGTTTATCCAGGTAAGTATTTCAATCAAAGACTACCAAAATCACTGCTGATATATGGAACTTAAGACATAAGGAACATAAAAACTAAATCAAAGTTCTAACTTCTATTACAGTCATTTAATGATGCCTTCAGGATTTTGTGCAACCTAATGGGGCTTTCAACACCCAGATTGTAATATTTATATCCCAGGTGGGACCCACAAAGTCATTGTACAATGATAACCAAGAATTCTTTTAATATTTAATTTTAAAAGCACTACTGTTTTTTTTTTCTTTTAAGTATTGGTGTGCACAGAGTGAAAAACATTGA
>NW_022748862.1:0-585 GCF_011630105.1 Anneissia japonica | reverse complement strand
TCGCCAGGATTTTTTTTAAAGAGTGGCGGAATTTTAGAAAATGTGCACAAAATTTTAAAGGGTGGATACATCTTTGGTACAGGCCCAACTCGGGCCACCCCAGCATATTTCCTCCCTCCCCCAGATTCCAGACGCTGGCGCCGCCACTGGTCGCCTTATACGGGAGTATATACGGTGTCTTGGTTTAGCCTTACATTTTTTTTAAATACCCCGCCGAAATTCAGTACAAAAAACGTGTTTTATAAGAAATTCACGTACATTCAATTAATAAATGTTGTTTTATCAATCGTCACGCATGTACGGTACTGAACACGCCCTCCCCTAGACGACCAGGGACCTCCCTGAGTTTACAGGTACCTACTTGCACGCACCGGCTGCGTACGAAGGGATCCTGCAGTTGGGCTTGCATGGAAAACGGTGCCTCACGATCATACGCGTTTGGAACAAGTACTGTTCCCCATGGGTTCGGCACTTCGGTATTTATTGTTGTAACGTTTTGAATAAAACATACATAGTAAATATTTTTTGAGCGTGGTGCTAACATTTTAAGCGTGGTGCAATCTTTGCTTATTTTTCCTAAGCGTG
>NW_022748861.1:0-1701 GCF_011630105.1 Anneissia japonica | reverse complement strand
AGTAGGCAATGATGCCATTTTTTGTTGAGAAGCTTTAGCGTTGTACCTTCTGCAAACAACACATTCACTGACAACATTCTTAATCAGCGCACCAACGCCAAGTACCCAATACCTTTGCCACAAGTCCATTAGTATAGCACCTCTACCCATGTGCCCAACACTCTTATGAGCTTCGAGGACGAGCAGCTTGGCTACTTCCGACCTCTTTGGGACGATCACTTGGTGCTTCCTTTCTTCAGAGAGGGCTGCCCGTCTTAGTCTTCCTCCAACTGTAATCAAATCGTCCATCAACATGGGATCAAGCCTTTTAAGAGGGCTATTCCTCATCACTTTGGCAGTGGCTTCAAAATCACCAAGTTTCAATACTTTCAACTCTTGTTCAAAGTATCTTTGTTGTTCATGAACCAAAATAATCTTCTCTGCAGTTTTCAGATGTTCCAATGTTGGACGAATGCAAGTCCTGTTTTTCCGTAGTCTCTCGATAGCCACAAGCACCCAGCCTACAATCCTCTTTAACTTGCTATAGGCAGAGTATTTAGTAATCAGGTCATCTAGAAAACAACATTGACCTGTTTCAGCTACTACTGCATTTGACACCCTCTTAAGCTCTGGATCATCTTCATCAATGCAAGGTAAGAGTCTAATCTCCTGTAGATTTTGCCACTGTTTACTTGACTGGTTGAGGTACTCAGGACCATCTTTCCATCTTGTGTTTCTTAAGAAGTCCTCAATTTTCTGACCTCTCGAAGCTTCGTCGGCAGGATTGTTGCTTGTTCTAACGTACATCCACTGAGATGGCTTTGAAAGGTTAAGGATAACAGCAACTCTGTTTGCCACGAATATCTTAAATCTTCTTGAAGTGTTCTGTATATACTTCAGAACAGTTTGACTATCAGTCCAGTAATAAACGTCACTAATATCACCCAATTCGGTCAGGATAGTTTCTGTCAAACGTGCAGCCATGACTGCTGCCGTCAACTCTAATCTTGGGATAGATGTATACTTTATTGGTGCTACTCTACTTCTTCCCATCACCAGTGACGTTTGGACATGGCCATCACTGTCTTCTTGTCTGAGGTAAGCTGCCATACCATAACCTTTGTCACTAGCATCCGCAAACACGTGTAATTGACGACTGATAATAACTGGTGAAATGCCTGACTTGTAGCACCTGGAAACACTCCATTCCTTTAGCTTTAGTAACTCTTGTAGCCACTGCTTCCATCGCTGTAACAATACACCATCCACAGGTTCCTCCCATTCCAGTCCTTTACGGCAAACCTCTTGAAGCAGAATCTTGGCTGGAAGAACAAATGGGGCCACTAAGCCAAGCGGGTCAAATACAGAGCTCACAATAGACAGCAATCCCCTTCGAGTAAAACTCTTTTCTGCAGGTGTAATGTTAAAGCTAAAGGTGTCGTTTTCTGGTAACCATTGTACGCCGAGTGCTCTTTCCATTGGTAAGTCATCTTTGCTTAAATCTAATTACTTAACTTCCTTTGCACGTTCTTCAAGTGGTACGGTACTTAACACGTCCTTGTTGTTGCTCATCCATTTGGTTAAGCGGAAGCCACCATCTCTGCAAATATTTGTCAGGTCATGGATAAGAGTAACTGCTTTCTCGTAATCTGCCACTGATGACAAGCAATCATCTACATAAAAGTTATGTTTTATCGCATTTACAGTTTCTAGACCATACTT
>NW_022748860.1:0-956 GCF_011630105.1 Anneissia japonica | reverse complement strand
TCTGTAAATATTCACTTCTGAGCAATAATTCCCTTGGCTTCTGGACCCCATTGGAAACAAGTCTGGTGTACAAACACAAGAGTCATGCAGGCATTGAATTATTTATTCTTTCTTTTATATTTTTATGTATTATCTCATAATTTTATTGTAATGTGTGTCATTGAATGCAAAATAAATCAAAATCAATTAAAAATGATTATTCTGACCATGCACATTATTAGTACATTTTGTCTCTTTGTAGGAGTGTTTAAAAATATAGTACACAGAGAGAGGTCAGCTAAGGGCAAGTATTATAGGTTCTTCAATGACCTTGTTAAGACTGAGGATGGAACAATATTTTTTAGTGATTCCAGCAGTAAATGGCAACGAAGGGAATTTGGATATATTTTAATGGAGAACGATAAATGTGGAAGGTGAGAATTTAGAAATAGATATATTTAAGAAAAAAATTATTATTCTTTAAATTCTAAATCATCAGCGACTTTTAGCCACCACCAATAAATAAATATAGATAGATAGAGAGAATTTAGTGTGATAACACAGTGGTATCTATGGTGCACAGGATTGCATGCCCCAAAAAAGGTTGCAGCCCCCACTGAAAATTTGCTGAGCACAAAAATTATGCTCAAGTAGTTTTAAAAAATCTCATATCACCTTATTTTCTTCTTCTCCTCCATCATCCCACATTCATGTCAATAGGGCCTACTTCTAAGCCATCGGCGATAAAAGGCATTGAGACCATTGCCATTCTTGCTCATTTTCTTGAGTGTATATAGGAAAGCCCACAAAACTTCTGCCACAGGTGTGGTTTGAATCTTACTTTAAGAGTTTTAACTGACATTCTTCTTGGATAAGGACTCTACATTTTAGACCAATTACTCTTATTGTAAATGAGTAATTAACTTTAGTAACTTTTTAAATTGTTCAGTGAAATTGTAAACATCTTCAACAGGAGT
>NW_022748859.1:0-575 GCF_011630105.1 Anneissia japonica | reverse complement strand
TCAACCACAAACCCTACACCGGGCTATACTAATCCACACCTGACGCTGTCGCAAGCGTCACACCCGAGTGAACAACAATGAAGAACAACACCAACTGAACCTTGGACGGCGCGAACGGGCCTAGCTAACCAACCGGAATTCGGTCACACAAACTTCAAAAAACTATTCTATCCAGCCTTATATGGGCCTAGAAGGTATATCTACCTTTCCACCGACCTTCGATTCACGGATGAACCCCCCCAATTTTGTTACGTTCGTCTAGTGGTGGTATGAAGTTTGACAGCAAATAAAGTAGGCTAAATCCAACGATGTTTTCTTCAGTCCCTTTTTATTCAAAAGCAATCATCTTCAACATAGAGCGCGCAGCCTCATCACATAATTAGCTACAAAATTATGCACCACTTGGAATCTAATAATTTAATTAACGATAATCAACATGGTTTTCGGAGAGGACGTTCCTGTTCAACCCAATTGTTGGATGTTTTAGAATCATGGTCAAAATTTTTTGATGAGGGACATCATATTGAAATTGTGTGTGTATCTTGATTACCGTAAAGCCTTCTGTGCTGCGCCTT
>NW_022748858.1:0-1113 GCF_011630105.1 Anneissia japonica | reverse complement strand
TACAGACATGCATGTTTATATACATTTATGCTGCTATTTTGTGGTAGGGTTAATATGCGAGTTGGAAGTTGGAAAATGCAAATTGGAATACCGTATGCGAGTTTCGAGTTGGAATAACTCGCACTAAAGTAATACTCATTTTGTGGAACCTATCTGGTTTCTTCTGCCCCTTAATTACAGTTTTATACCCGACTGGTCGGGTAAAGTCAAATTAGTGATTAACATGTTAATGAAGACTTATGACCCATTAAGGCTGCTTTACAGTGGAACAGGTACTACTTTCAGTGACCTTGCATGTTGGTAATAGCAAAGATCTTATAAACACAAGATAGCGTTTTCGCGTAAATCGCGGAGAACGCTATCTTGTGTTTATAAGATCTGTAGTAATAGTGCTGTATCAAGAACTTGATTGTTTACACAGTGTAATCAAGAAGGTCACACACTGTGCAAAAAACTCTAAGGGTTTGTTCACACACACACGGCGTAAGGCTGGTGTAAGCCTGGCGTAGTGTACGCCTTCGTGTGTGAACTAGACAGTGGCGTTACTTACGCCACTCACAATACCACCTTCGTGGTGTTATTATCGCTACCTGCAGACCCCGGATTAGTTAACACCCGGGTGATGCTTGAATGATTTGACCTCATTTCAAGAGATTGACCAGTCACAATTGCAATAGATTAGTTACTTTGATCTCTTTCCTGTGCTCTCTATAAATGAAATGGTAAAGTGTTTCTTTTTCTATTGCATTTTACTTAGTTATAATGTATATGATTTGTTGATTGTGTTTTGTAAGATATTTTAACCTAATTAGACTGTTTATTAAAACCTGCAACACCAACAATGTTCCACATGCTAACGGAAAAATCAGAAGTAAAATTGTTCATTTAAAATACAATAATCATATACAGTACCATCCAGATATTATCTACCCTTGCCTGCGTTATTTCCGCGGAAAATAATCGTGAAAAATGCGAGCGCCTGTATTCAGCGAGTGGTCCATTACGTAATTGTGTAGCATCTACTTCCTGTTAAAAGTCGGAACTCGTAGTATAAGTGCGGTCCACGTTGGACAGCGAGTCAAAAAAGTTGATGGTAAAGTATTACGTAATTCG
>NW_022748857.1:1160-1580 GCF_011630105.1 Anneissia japonica | reverse complement strand
ATCGGTGATAAATTCTGTAGTATTCGGGGACTTTGCAAGTTTCGGACTTTCGCGAAGACGAGTGCAAAGACGTGAGGTTGTAAACGACGTCCGGTTCGTTGGGAGAGATGGGAGGCGGCACGAGGAAGCCCGATAACGGCGAAGTCGAGGACGGAGCTTCGCAGACCGGCCGTTCACCGCAATCCTCCACCTTCCAAGTTCCGTCCGTCACGTTGTGGACGATCACGGAATTCGGAGGGGGCTCGTAACTTACGCATGTCGGAGGAGGTCTCCGGACGCACCAGAGGCCAATGTCCCTCAGATGGCTGCAACCGCGGAGACAGTGAACCAACGTCGCGGACGGCGGTCTTCCTTCTATCCTCAACGTTTCTCCGACCCTTTTGAAAACGCTATCTGTCACCGTGAACCTTCTTCCGATCG
>NW_022748857.1:0-1088 GCF_011630105.1 Anneissia japonica | reverse complement strand
GAGCGACCGCGATTGCCAAGGTCGTGCATCCGGCGATGTCGACGTGCCTCATCCTCTTCGTCGTCCTTGTCGTTCGTCTCGTCGTCGAGTCCCATGGCAAATACGTCGGAGACGGTTTTCGGCAGTTCAAGAAGATCGTTTTCGATGAGCTGGTCCACGCTCCACGGACGATTCGGAGGCATCAAGGGATCCGACACGTACTCCACGACCAGCTCCACCGATCCTTTGCTGCCGGCCGACGGACCGGAGAAACGGTCAATTCAATGATCCTCTGTTTAGATCAAAAGATGTGTATAAGAGACAGGTTCGATTGAGCGTGGAAGCTTTCCGCGACGGCGACCAGCGCTTCCACGACCGGAAACGGAACGACGTAGTCCGTCTTGGTGCTCTTGAAGTCGTCCCTGTCGAAGTGCTTCCTGTCGCAGACGAGCATCAACGAACGACCGCACGTTTTCAGCGCCTCCCCGACGGAATTCTCGAAGCGAGCGGCTTCGACGTCGTCGTCGTTCCCGTGACCCTTTTCCTCAACGTACCTGCGACGATCCTCGAAATTCTCTCTCCTCCTCGACAGTAGCAACGCCGATCTTTCGCGATCGACGTTTCGGAAGTCGTCGAGGGACACTCGAAAATCCCGTTCGACGAGATGCTTCACCAGGGGCGAACCGAACGCCGTCCGAACGTTCGAACTCTTCGTCTTGCCCATCATGTCCGGACAAGCCTCGTCGCACCTCGCGTCGTTGGTCAAAGCTCCGTGATAGTCGTCCTTCCACGCCGTCATCACCCCTTTGTCGACCGTCTCCTCCGCGGTGACCTTTCGACGCGTGACGTCGGCCACGCCCGCCCACGTGACAGGCACTTTCCTGCAGAACGCGGGAGTTAGGGCTCGAGTTTTCTCGTCCAGCACCATCAACCGCCAACCGTACAGAAACGGCTCGGACGTGTTCACGTTCAGCTTCACGGTGACCTTGTCGAATCTCCAAAGACTGCGAGAGGCGTTCGCCTCGACGAGGAACTGGGCCCTCAAAAGTTGGCAGCCGGGATGCACTTCTATCTTCACGTCGTAGTCGTCCGCTTTCTTCGAAGGACAC
>NW_022748856.1:0-994 GCF_011630105.1 Anneissia japonica | reverse complement strand
AAGCTTTCATGTGATTTTGATATATAATTAGAAGGCCATTCTAGGTATAATAATAAAAAAAAAATAATCTAAAAATCAGTATTTTAGCTTAAAATGTCCCATACTTCCCTCTGCCGTGGTATTGCACAACTAACATGTTGGAAATACGCCATATCAAAATGAAGCAAATACACATTTATACTATATGTGAGCATTTTATTTAGTGTAAATGTGTATTTATTTAGTATAAATACACATTTATACTAAATAAAGTGCTCACATATGGACATATAAATTGTAAATTAATGATAACAGCATTCTCTACATAAAATATTACTCAACTAAAATATTTTTTTTTTAAATCAAGAAATATAAATAAATATAGATAAAAGTAGGCAGGGACGAGTGTCGGACTGGAACGGGGTTCATCTATTCCACGCTTCGTGTCTTCGCGAGTTGATACGTAATCGCGCCAAAGACACTAGCGCCACCAGCGTCAAGTGCCCGACGTGCAGGATGATCTTCCACGACGCGGAAGCGTTGAACGTCATCAGAACGAAACTTGTTGCTTCCAGCATGAAACGAGGTGACGATGACGTAGGCGAAGATGACGATGACGTATTCGATGTCAAGAACGAACTCGGTCGAAACGAAAACTTTCTGATCACGTGCCAGGAAGATTTAGATCGACTCAGGGATTCGGTTAAGACAATTTTCAAACAGAAAGACATGATGGCAACCAACGGTCATCGTGCCAGGACCGATCCCAAAATCAAACCGTACGAAATCGGTGACGTTGACTGGTACACGGACAGTCGCGATGATGTTGATGATGACGTAGACATGTTTATCGCTAAACTGAGGCACGAAAGGGTCGTGAAATGCAAGGAACCAGTTTGTGACGTTGACATGTCGATGACGTCAGCATTTGCGATGGTATAAAAGAAACAGAGTCTTTGCCTATCGGAAACACCCATATATACACACGCACGCACACACGTAAGAAGCAAATGAA
>NW_022748855.1:0-1947 GCF_011630105.1 Anneissia japonica | reverse complement strand
GAAAGGTCACAGATAAATAAATTAAAAAGAATAGGCCCGAGGACTGACCCCTGGGGACCCCAGAGTTCACAGGGGCAACAGGAGAAGATTGACCCCGAAAAAGAACAGTTTGAGAGCGCCCAATAAGAAAAGAATGAAGCCACCTCCAGAGCGAGCCACAAAATCCATAATTATAAAGTTTAGCCAAAGAGCGGAATGATCAACCCGGTCAAATGCAGAGCTCCAATCTAGAAACACTACGTCAATATGGGGAGGGGATCTTGAGTCAAGAATTGCAGACCAATGGTGAATCACTGACGACAAGAGAGTAGAACAAGAACGGCCCCTAATGAATCCATGTTGAAAACTGGAGACAAGCCCTTTGTCTAACATAAATGATGTAATGTAACATTCATGACACAAACAAGGCACAACCTCTGAAGTCTCGCAACTTTGTTTTAGGACAGCAGAGCAGACAACAGATACCACATGCAAACAGCAATAATTGGTTAGTTAAATGTTGCCCCTCCCGACCATGGTTCTTGCCATATTATCGAAAAATTTTCATTCCAAATTTAACAAAAGTAATGTAGGCCTATAGTATGGCATTGAACATTTTTATGACTAATTAAGGAAACGACGAAAAGAATGTCAATTATTGAGGAGAATGAGGTTTTAACATAATACCGAACGTAGATTTTGTAGGAATAATCTATTTAATGCAGGTTTTAAACACTAATATCAATAATAAATTGCCTTTTGTGCCTTGTTTGTGTCATGAATGTTACGTACTGTACACGCCTATCTTGTGACAACGGCTTAAGCCTGTTATCCATAAAATCGCTACACTGTCGGTACGGTGATTTCAGTGCAAAAGTTGTACTGCGTAGCAGCTGTGCCAGAGGCAATCGAGAAGGCTACCTGATTTCATCGACCAATCAGCGTCACCGAAAGCTGTCAGCGACAGCGTATGTAGCGATTGTATGAAAACCAAGCTTTAGGCGTGTCTTCCGGGCAGTTGTGTCTACTAATGTTCTGTCCACACTATCAACTTTTATGTGATCAAGTAATATGCTCATATATGGGAACATAACACAAAATTTGAGTGTGGACATGAGATTAAGATTCTTCGTAATTGTATTGTATTGCTTTGTATTGTATCTTTTTTTTCTGAATAAATAATAATAAAAATAAATAATGTCAAAAAAGGCATAGTCACAATGGCTGATGCTATTACAGTTGCTCATTTTAATGACACACTTTCCACTTGTAAATGTCGCCTAACTTAAAAATAATTGAGAACATTTAAATAAAGTCAATTTTACCTCATTATCAAAGACGCAGTAGATAAGGAATATGAAGATACCCTGTGAGCCGTTTAACAAGTTGAATACGTAATCAAGGAATTCAGTATCCGAACTGACAGCAAACGGTCCAATGATCCACGCGCTACCCATTATTGGTAGCAGCATTAATGTACCACGAGTAGCTTTTCTGTAGACCAAAATCAGAGTTTGAGATAGCTGACTGCGGATATGAGGCTAATGTGATCGTGTAACCAATCAACCACCCAGTATTATAATAGATATCGGAATAGCAATTTTGTTCTTCGAATTTTCAATCAAAAATTATATTGTGAAAACAAAAACGGTTACCCAAGGTAGTACCATAGCATGTAGGAATACGTTTGAACTTATTCAAATTAAATTTATTCATAAAAACCTTTAAAAAATAGAGAATGAAACTTATAGCTATAAGATCAGAGGTATTAATAAAAGATGCAAAGTAAAATTATGCTTAACCTTCAAAGCGGTTACACCAGCAATATTTTTCTATATTGTATCAAGCATAGCTTATCAACGAAAAGTTACTTTATTGTATATAAATAAATAAATTCGCACTCGCGGATTCCTCTACTTTAATGTTAACAATTTATAAAGAAAATGCTTTAGAGTTTTATCTTAATTA
>NW_022748854.1:0-1009 GCF_011630105.1 Anneissia japonica | reverse complement strand
TAAAATTAATACTATTATTACTAAACTATCAATTAATATTATCGGACGGTTTTTATTTTCGTTTTTTATGAATCCTACGCTTTCTACTGCATAACAAATACAGCAAATAAATTAAATATTAAAATATGATATGATGTTATATATATTATTATTATTAATAATAATATTATTATTATTATTGTTATTTATTTACATTGTATCTGGAAAAAATAGCCAATTTGTCATTTAAATTACTGTAACATTAGTTTATTAACAATTATTTTTATTAGTATTAAAGTTTGTTATTGTTTTTATTTTCGTTTTATGAATCCTACGCTATCTACTACATAACAAATACAGCAAATAAAATAAATACTAAAATATATGATGTTATATATTATTATTATTATTATTATTTTTTTTTTTTATCATTTACATTGTATCTGGAAAATCCAGCCAATTTGTCATTTAAATTATTGTAACATTAGTTTATTAACAATTATTTTTATTAGTATTAAAGTTTTTTATTGTTACTATATTACTGTATAACTTGGTGCTATTTTTATTTTTTTACAGAAACAACGCAGATGTTACGAAGTTGACCGAGTTTGAGATACGTTTTTTTGGCTCTTGCTATATATATTGATATAATTTTTATTAATGCTTGAATCAAATAAAAATCTATGGAATAAGTATAGTCAATAGATTAGTTTCGCATACGTTTTTTTTTTCTTGTCTGTTACGTTTCCATTTACCATAAATGTTCTTATCATGTTATAATAATATTGTAAAGGAAATATGTATTTCCATATTTATATTTTCCATATAAAATTATCACTACATTGATAATTGCATGCGGTACATTTTAAAAGCCTTTTCATGCTTCTGTTATATTCATAAGCCCGAGAAAATCACTCAACTTGCTAGGCCTATTTCTTTAGTTGCATAAGTGGATTGATTGCATGATTGTGGAAAGAAACGTTTCCACATATTTATTGCCATGGTACTCTTAAGGCGAAAATGACACAAG
>NW_022748853.1:0-782 GCF_011630105.1 Anneissia japonica | reverse complement strand
CCTGATAGCCTTGGGCCCTAGTGCTTTGCACTTGCTGCACTGCCCATCCCTACGCCACTGATTATGTGGACCCAGGCCGGCGACTCTCTCCCCTTATTAAATCTGCTGCTTTACAGAGAACGGCTCACCAAAAATGAAAACATAAACACATGGCAATGACGACACACGAACTAAGTATGTTTGGGTCTATCGTATCAACACAGCAAGATATCGCAGTGACCGGAATTGTAATCTGGTAACCGTTTCTTAGAAATGAAATTACGTCCGACTAGCATCGGCTCAATATAGTAATATAATTGAATATATGACTATTTGCGGTACAATACACATATAAATATATATACGTTGTAGTAACCTTATTAATTGCGTATTTGTAATTATATTTACATAAGTTTTCTTTTCCTGTACATAAAATCTTGCGATTTTTCTTGTTATTGCCAGCTTAATTACACGTCATCACTGGTAAATTTACATTAGAAACAAGAAAATATAAAAAATAAAATACAAATAAAATTTTAAAATATTTTTTATTATTATTTATAAAAAAAACTGAATTTGTGACTTATATTTAGCACTTATTCAACATTAAATTAAGATTTTTTAACTACTAAGTTGGAATCGTTATTTATATTATAACTACATTATTATATGAAATGTAATACCTCCAATATTAAGCCTACTAGAAACCATAGACGGATTTATACATTCAAATAATATCCTAAAGGCGGAAGCCATTCTATACCTAATATCTTTATAATCTCATTTTTTCATTATCTTTTGTT
>NW_022748852.1:0-588 GCF_011630105.1 Anneissia japonica | reverse complement strand
AGTTTCTTACTGAGAATAATGTCTTGTAAAGCCTTGTGTGGTGGCGAGTCCGGTTTCAACCAGCACATCTCTCTTGCGTCCGTTGGTGTTAGAGGATCGTGGCTGCAAGTGTGGTAGGTGTCTGCGCTTGCCCAACTGTGTACATTGCACACATGATGTAATAAGGACAACCACTTGTCCTTCAGCACCTACATACAGTAAAACAATAAGATGTTACATAATTAGTAATTAATATCCAGTTGCTTTAATGGATGCAAGATATAATGATTAGTAATTGCAAGAGTTTAAATAAATTGTTAGGTATTTAGACTAAACCAATTACCAACCAGATATCTAAAAGAACCGAAAAAGTCATTACTGTATCAATATTTGAGACAACATGCATGTGTATGTAACAGCCAAACATTTTTACTTTTTTTTACATACCGTGTAGTCACCCTCACATGATGAACAACACCACCACAGATGATTTTTGATTGATGTACGCCACAATCCCAGGTCCTCGCATCCCTTAGCCTTCGCCTTTTGACCTAACTTTTTGTCAATGTTCTTTGCCACATGGAAAATGTCAAATTCATGTGACAATTC